>NW_006763137.1:973995-1159621 GCF_000264905.1 Stereum hirsutum FP-91666 SS1
GGGGGGGGGGCATAATGGCGGAGCGAATACGTGCGAGGAGACGACAAGAACTGCTCGCCAATGTCGTTAGTCGTGTGTACAGAAGCATGGACGAAAGGAAGAGACGAACCTTGGGCGAACTGCCCTCGAATCTACCAGGCAGAGCGGTAAAAGTCGGCGTACTCGTATTTGGACTTGACCTGCTCGAGGAGGTACCACGCCGGGGTGGCGTAGGTAAGATAGTTTCCAGCCCTGACTCCCTTGTTGCGACCCGAGTGCAGCTGTCCGACCATATGAGCCTTACCGTCGCGCATATGCCAGACGATGGAGCCGGAATCACCCTTCTTGGAGAAGGGCTCGACCGCCTTGAGGCCTGTGTTGTAGATACCGAGCTCGCGGGACACGACACCAACCTCGTTCTCGAGGAAGGACACCATTCCGGCATAGCGCCCGACCGTCAGCCCGGTGGTGTTACCGTCCTTGCCGACGATGAGGCAAGGTTGGCCGTCAGCGTCGAACTCAGCGGGGTGGGCGAGGTCGTCCTCCGTCGCGCAAGCAACGATGCGCAACTTACGCTGTGTGGGGAACTTGAAGGTGTTGCGACCGCCAGCCATCGGACAGAACATGGCAGTGAGCTCCTGAGGAGTGTACTTGGAGCCTGAACAAAGGAAGCGTTGGTCAAAGATGGAAGATGCGAGAAATAGAAAAGCACCGACCAAGGTCAACGACATTGCCTTCAAAGTGTGGCTTGACGATCGCCTCGGCCGCGACGAAAACACCCCAGTCAGCCGTATAGCGAGTGTCGTCGGCGACAGAGATAGCGGGTGCGTATTCGACGTAGCCAATGTTGCGCTGAAGCCTGAGATTGAACCAGGAATCAATGACTTCTTTGTAGAGAGCCTCGAGAGCGGTGACAGCTTCCTTCTCCTCCACCAACTTCTGCCAAATCTTCTCGCTCTCACTCGTCGTCTTGTCGTCCTGCTCATTCGCCTGAAGTTCGGCGTATTCGCGGGTAAGGTAGTTAGCTACAAGGCTGTGATCCGCGATAGCCTCAGTGATACCGTCCAGCCCCTGCTGGAAGCGACTCATCCCGCCGACTCGTACCAAGTTTTGGTCGCCTCCACCTCTGAACTCGTATGTCGTAGTCGTCTTGGGCCGGAGCACATGGCAGCAGGTAAGCCCCAACACCCGGTTGCTCTGTTCGCCATTCTTGTCGCGGTTTTCATGAAACCAGAGCGTCAGCGTGCCCTGCACGTCCTCGTCCTCGCATTCCTTCGTTGTGAGTGGGATGCCGAGGAGAGCAGTTAGGAAGCGGCGAACGTGGTGGGTGGCGTTTGTGGTACCGACGTGGCGTAGGAGAGGAGGGCCGACCAGCTGCTCGGTCTCAGACTCTCTAAATTCCACGACCACGTCCTGGATGTCGTTATCGCGGAGGAGCGCGAGAATCGTCTGCGAGATGTCATGGGCGGTCTCGGTCGAGGTAGAGCCGGGCAACACCCCGATCCAGACAACAACGGGACCAAGAGTGCCCTGAGCTTCGTCCCCCTCCAGGCCATGGGTGTAGAAACGAGCCGGGTCGATGGACCAGCGACGCAGGTGGAACGCCTTGAGGATGTCGCAAATAGCAGGACCGACGACGGGCCAGGCAGCATTGAGCGGCGTGTTGAAGACACCGCGAATGGACTTGACAGGGAGGTGGGCGTATCGGCCCGACGGCTTGGGGAACGGGGTGGACTGGTAGTCGGAGCGGTAGACCAGGATGGGATGGTCGCCGTCCGTAGTGATGCCGTGGCCCTAGTAAGCCTTTGTCTCGTAGTCGTCCGGAATGTGCGGGGCAGCGGCGGTCGTGTCGCTCGCCAACGAGAGAGCACTGACGTGGGACATCTGGGCAGAAGGTGGTAAGAGCGGTATAGACACGGGTAGGAACGACGCGGTCAGTTTGCCGTCGCGACGCCGTTAGTTTGGCCCCGTTCCAAGTTGGTTTGGAAGAAAGAAGTTTGAACCAGTCCGCGCCGTGGGCCAGCGTGGCGGCACCCTGCCGGAAACGTCCGGTGTCTGGAAATCAGGCACCTGACGCCACTCTGCCATTGTATTGCCACAACATTGCCACCTCCGAGTCCTTTGCGTACTCTCATCGTGATTATTATAAATAGTTTTGGAAACGGGAGTAGACGATTCCTCAAATTTGGAAGAATAAAGAAGCTAAAGCAAGCCAGAGTTGTCCCTCAAGCTGCCATTCCTATCACCCGAGCAGGCTCATGTCACCAACCACCATATGCGACACATTACAGCCGAGGAGAATAATGTTATATACGCAAGGATATGTAAGGTACCTGAATACGAATACGAAGCTGCGAGAAGGCCGAGTAGAACCATACGTATACAAGGAGTAGCGGGGTAACTCAGAAAGAAGGAATGGACCCAGACGTAGGATATACGGGCGTATGTGTGCATATGTACGCGTTTCGAAGCGAGCGACGATGGGGCTGATATATGTGTAGAAGTTTAATTATAACAGTAGCGGGGAGTATCCTGGGGCAAACAACAAGACCGGCGGGCACGCAGAGGATGGACGTGGATCAAGAACATAAATACGGCGGCAACGACAACAATGGAAGGTTTGGCAAGAGTGACATCGAGAACGTTCATTCGGCCTTGCGGACTTTTTCTCTGCGAGTGACGATATCTTGCCTTGTCATCCGTGTGCCGAGAATGACATCCCAATGTATGAAGAACGGCTGGGAGAAATTCGACTTGATGCCGATGACCTGGAAACAATGCCCCACCGAGTTAGCAGTTCGTTCGACCGGATAGGGAGAGGATAATGCAAGATAAGCAGGAAAATATATGCGAACCTGATGATGAATGTCGTGATAGTCCGCCGTATTCCCGCTGATCATCTGCAACGGGTCCCAGGGCAAATTGTACCCGCAATGGTCATCGACGGTTTTGCATGTCGAGAAGAGGAAGAAGAGTGCGGCTTGGCGAATAGTCAGACCGGCGAGGGCCTCGGCGAGCGCAGCACCCAGAGAGTCGAGGAGGAAGCCCTCGAGGGGGTGGTTGTAGAGTGCGCCGAACGCGTACGGGACGTAGAGTCGGTGGTGTACAGAGTGAAGGTGCTTGTAGAGGAATTTGTTGACGTGCATGGCACGATGGAGGAAGTATTGCCATGTGTCCATGATGAAGCTGTAGGAACGAACCACGGAAACACCGAAGAGACAGTAAAACTCCTGTCAGAAAGACTCCAAAGTATGTTGATGGGAAAGTATGGACACGTACGCAGCAAATAAGAATTGGGCAATGGGAATGAACCACCAGTACGCATAGTATGCGAATTCACCTCCAGCAGTGTCCAAGAAGCCCTGTACCGTGTTTGTGTCTGCGAACGACGACAGCACCTTTGCCATGCCCACCGCCAACTTCTGCATCTCTGCTGCGTGGTCTATTTTACTGCCATGGTCCGTCATCCAAAACACACCGAGCAGCGTCTGGATAGCCTGCTGGAAGATGACCGCCTTGATCACCTGCGCCCTCGTCACCAAATTCCTCGTCTTCACCTCCGCGCTCTCGTGCAGCCTGTGCTTATCGAGCCACTTCCATTCGGATATATCAAGCACGTGGAAAAAGAGCGACGAGACCCAGTATGCGATGACTGGAGCAGCAAGGGAGGTCGTCTGGTCTGAGATGCCTGGAAACACGGTGGGACGCGTCGTATAGTAGAACGGGTAGGACGTGATCAGTGAAGGCGGCGTAAAGGAGAGCGCAGTGCCATTTGGGTGTACCGTTGGGTTGTAGGCCATGAAGGGTGGGATGTCTGTCGAGCCCATGATGAACGAGCGAGGCAGCGTTGGAAAACGAGGGCCTCTGAGGATAATAAGGAGGTCGGTGATGGCCTGAAGAGAAAAGCTTTCGCTCCGTTCGGCGCTTGACTTACCGCGCGCCACTCAGCGCTCCAACATCTCGGCCCGCCGCGAACGCTCCGAATCATGAGATTCTGGGTGGCACAGCAGCATCTTTTCGCCATACCTCGACCTGAAGACCTGGACAAATATCCTGATGGACTGCATCTAGAAGAGCTTCACAACAAACTAGGACAGGCAAAGGTATCAAAGACTTGGTCCCGGGTGAGGGCCTGGTCAAACTGGCCTTGACAAATGTTGCGCCGTCGAACCCAACATTCAAGCAATGTGAAGATGCACATGCAATTATATGGCATATATACGTGGTATGGAGCGGTGGTGGGAGGTGAACGGGGATCTCGTAAGCAAATGCGGTGTAAAATACAGATGATGCAGCGAAGACGAGGCTGAGTGGGTGCATGAGAGATCGAAGCTGTACTTTTGAGGGGGTGATGATCATAATGGCGCAGTAGTCGGAGAGAGAGCATGGGGATGTGCAACGATATCAGAAGACCCAGAGGAGAGCATGCAAAAAGTATGGTAAGTAGAATAAAGGTGGAAAGGTTGAAAGATAAGAATACGGTCTATGCTCCTCTATGATAGAAATACGAGGGAACGATTCTGATCCGAGACAAAGAACGAACAAAGAGGCGGATGAGGACTGGGAAGGGTCCGATCACTGATTCCAGCGGAGAACACCCTCATATATCGAGTACATTACCGCAGCATTCGGTACCACTCGCATAAGATGGGCAGTCAGGCCACCGTATAACGAATGGGCTCCCTCTTCCGCGATGACTATCTGGAGCGTCCGCCAAAGACCGGTATACTTAACCTTCCCATTCACGACCGGTTGTCTCAGTCGTGTCCGGAGGACCTATTCGCACAAACCGAGGAAGTTGATCAGCGTTCTGCCACTGTGGCCCAGAAAATATCATAGCGCACCTCATGTGGATAGGTGATCAAGCTAGCCACACATTTTGCCGTCCCTGCACTCCCAAGCATACCCAACCACTCTGCAACACCTCCCTTCCCCTCCGTATTCGCTGATAGCTTCTTCAGCCTCTCATATAAGACCCACTGGATCGTTCCTTCAGTAACCCCGAGATAACTGGCGCTCAGCCCCTTGTAGAACCCTCTAATCCCAGCCTCCTTCCAGATTTCCTTAATCATACTCAAACTTCCTCCAAAAAACGACGCTCGCTGTATCGGGACCACGCCAGACAGGGCTGCTGGGGATGGAATTGGCGGTCGATGGTGTTGTGCGAGTTGAAGACGGGTCTTTACGACCCAAATGGGATTCGTCACGGTTCCGGTGGCGATACCTGCAACGGCAGCAGCACATAGGTGGACATAGGAGTTCTCTACGCCGTTATTGAAATTATTGGCAATAACTTGTTTGCCGTTGCCGTAGGTGAAGAAGTTGATGGAACGAGCGGGGACGACGCCAACCAGTGTTGGTCCAAGACCTTTGAACAAGGCTCGTGCTGACTCGTCTCGTGCAATATCCCTGTAGTCATCGCGGTCGAGGTGAAATGTGAGGACTGGATGTGGGTCGATGAGTAAACATATATGAGTACGCACCGGATGATGTGTGCTGTCTCAACAAAATGCCATAGGAGCCCTACTGATCGTCGTGCAACCAAGACACCAGAGTCACCGACCACATTTACTGCTGTGTGCTTTTGCTTGAACAGATCAGACTGCAGTCGAGTCTTTACGACGTCGAACGGACTGGTGACGATGGCTCCACACATTCCCCCAAGCCTATATCAGAGGTATACCGTTTAGTGTTTGCGCGACGCATATGTAATGAGGACGCACCCTCCAGCCAGAAAGTGCGTGGCCGATTTCGCAGGCAACCAACCACTGTTCGTAGACGAAGTAGCTTGCGGGGGTGGGGAAGCAGCAGTAGACGTTGACGCAGACATCTTGGATTGTGTCAAATTCAACAGTATACCTTGTCTGTACGCGTCGGATTTGATTAGAGATACGAAGTTCCGCTTTGCACACGGACTTTGGAAGTGAGGGGGAGGGCGACGAGGAGAGGGGAAACGAATGGAGCGCGTTCGATTTGGCCGCGAGTCGCGACGGCTGCAATTTTGGACTGCAATTTCTTGACCTGACGTAAAATCACGTGGCCCCGAAGATTAGATAGTCCGTAAAGGGGAAGATCTTTGAAGGTTGACTGCTTTCCCTCACCCACCCACCACTTAAAGTTTGCCATCCCTTAGTTCTGTGTGGCTAGACGAACGAGTCAGTCAGATCCTAAAGTACTGGTCTCCATTCAGTGTCCATATGTTTGTCCTTTCCATCATCAAGGTTTGTCGTAATCTTATTCATGTGTGGCGAGCATGAACTGAAATCTGTTCTTACTTTCCTCGTACAGGACACCATCCCAATCCAACCCTCTCACTTCGGCCTTCCACCAGAACAAGCTCTCATAACTGAACTCAACAAAAAATACGCCAACAAAGTTCTCCATGATGTTGGTCTGTGTATATGTGTCTTTGACATAGCCGAGGCTGGGGAGGGGAAGGTCCGGTACGGGGATGGGTTTCTCTGGTATGCAGGTACGTTGTTGTCCGGTCTTGTTGCAGTAGCAGTGGTTATGGCCCACATATTCGCCTAGGATGGCAGTGTGCTGAGGTATGCAGAGTGTAGTTGTGTTTAGGTTGACCGTCTTTCGACCGTTTCCCTCGGAGGTGATCCTAGCGAAGGTCAAGTCTTCAGACGAGGACGGGATCCATCGTGCGTACTCCTTATTTCAATTCTGCAGTCGCAAGTACTCAAGTGCTACTCGTTCATCCTTCTAGTATCCGTGGGCTTTTTCGAAGACATGTGGATTCCACTGAATTACCTCCCGCAACCATCTGCTTTGTATGTTCCTTCCACTATGTTCCTCCTACTCACTTCATCACTACATCGGCCCTTTCTCTGTTCTATCTTTTGCTCACACTATCCCATCACATATCTAGCGACGTAAACGAACGCGCTCATTTCTGGCTACCCAGCGCCGAGGCCACCGCCACAACTCACGAGCTCCTCGACTCTCCAACTTCCGAACGTATGTACATCGACCAGGGCGAGATCGTACGCGTGCGAGTAGAGACAGACGAGTTCTACGACGATGAGCCTGGACCACCGAAGGCGCAGGAGGGGATACAAGTCGTAAGGGAGGCGAGGAGACCGCCATATAATGTCACGGTATGCGTCTATCCATCTTTTCTGAGTCCAAGAGCTATCTTCCGTTTGGGAATGAGACATGGAACACCGTGACTTGATATTGACTTCTTGCTCTGGGGGTGCAGTGCTCGATAGCGGAGCAGGGGTTGGGACCTGTGGCGTGGTGGAAAGCGACAGAGGAAGCGATGGATGAGGGCTGATCGCTTGAAGACAATATATTCAGTGTTCACATATGATTATGACCGCCCTCTAAACACTCATAGGCCACAGTTCAACGCGCCAACAAGCACTCCATCTACACATTCGCCAACACGCTTAAACACCGAATGTGATGCCTAAAGAGTGGCCCACCCCGAATTGGCAGATGATTGAGCATTGTGTCCATCACAAGAGAGACGGTTGAAATTAGGTTGAAACAAGGACTCGGACTCGGTTCCAGTACCCTCCAATATGATATGATATGATCTCTGCAAGAAGTGACCTTTTACTTTCCGCCCATACATCCGTTCTGTCCGTACAGAGATCGCTATGGCTAGGCGGTGTATCTTAAGCATAATTTAGAGCATGCCCAGCATAAGATCATTGCTCATATCTCCCCCATCGTCTCCTTAGGCGACGTACCTCTGACAATTATCGCTGAAGCTTGATCCACTTTCTCCGTCAAAACATCGGCATGACCAGAAAATAGCTATTCATAGCATGAACGACCCAAGCATAATTCAATGCTACCTTGATGCCCCTGAGGGTATAGCTCCCTCCGTCTCTACTTTCTGCACGCTCTCATACACCGCCCTCTTCCTCTGCGACTCCTCAAACTCCAACTGTCTCTGCTTCATCTTCTCCTTTCTCCGCTCGTCATCGCGTAGCACGCCCTTGTACATCGTCTGCATGTCGAAAGACCCACAGGACCATAGTAGCGAGTTGTGGATGATCAGTATGGTGAAGCACCGGCATAAGTAGTAAGGATAAACGCACCTCATGTTCTTGCTGCTGTTGATAGTGCACGAACCAGACAGTGAAAGTTGTAGCCACAATAGACGCAGCTAGGGTCGCTTTTGCCGCACGAGACATGGTTGGCCCGAAATTATGATAAACCAATACAGGGGGAGCAGCGAGGAAGTCTCCCGAACGGAGCGGACCAAGGCAAGAAAGTGTTGTCAAAAGGCCCGGTGCGAGTCAGTCGTCAATGACCGTAGTGCTATGGCCTGAAAGATAGGACCGAAGAGGATAGGCTCTGAAACGAGTGGTTGATCTGGCCAAATCGTTCGTCAAACGTTCAGGAGGTGCCAGAACGAGTAGTAATCCTGAGATGAAGTGGAAGTTTGAGACGAGTCGCGTCGACGTGCGCTTGTAATTTACGCGCTGGTCCACCAGAAATCACACCACATAAAGCCGCATATCATTATGGATGAAGCACGCTCAAAAACCACACAGGATGCGTGTAAAACCCGGTATAAGAGTGTACGTTACGATATGACTTCACAATTCGAGAGGCTCCAATAAATACAGCAAAGTATAATACGATGAACAAGTCACAAGGTATACGTATGTTATATCCCAAGACACCAAAAGCCCCCAAAAAATACAGGACCCGAACACAGGGAAAGCATAAAACAAATTGCAGGCAGGCAAAGACCCAAAATCAGCGGAGTGTCCTTGATCCCCTTGTTCGTATCCGTGTGCATTATATGTCATCTCAAGATACTTACTCGTCCAAAGACCACCAAAGGTATATCCATCCCCTCTTCGTCCCCTTCGTCCAATGCTCGAACTATCAAGTCGACTGTCCCTGCCCGTCGTCCCCACCCTGATTCCCGCCCTGGTCCTGCATCTGGAACTGAGCCACTCCCTGACCCTGACTTTGACCCTGCGCCTGCGTCTGCATCTCATGCTGCAACAACGCCTGCGCCAACTGTTGGGCGTGCTGATTCGGTTGGAACGGCTGCGGCATCAGCTGCTGAGTCTGCTGATGCTGCTGGACATGCTGTTGAACCTGGTGCTGGACCTGGTGCTGAACCTGGTGCTGAATTTGCTGCTGAATTTGCTGCTGAAGTTGCTGCTGCTGTTGCATCTGTTGCTGATGCTGCTGCACATGCGCGAGCTGGGCCAATTGCTGCTGTTGAGCCTGCGCGACCTGCTGCTGGTGCTGTTGCATCGCCTGGACATACTGCTGCAGATATTGCTGCTGCTGAGTCTGCGCCGGAGCGGGTGCATGCGGGTGCTGAACGTGGTGGATGAGCGGATGCTGAGGGTGTTGGTGGACGTGCTGCAATTGGAGATGCTGTTGTGGGTGGTGATGTTGTTGTTGTTGGGGCGGATGCGGGTGTGGATGCTGTTGCTGCTGCTGCTGTGAAAGCGGATGCGTAAGAGGATGCTGCTGCTGCTGAACCTGAAGTGCCTGGGGATGAGGATGAGGTTGTTGATTGAGAAGAGGATGGGCCTGTGCGTGATGCGGATGAGGGTGCGTATGTAAATGTCCATGCCCGTGGTGCTGATGCTGCACATGAATCGTCAAGTTCACCCCCGGATGCGAGACCGTGACCGACATCCCCTGCTGCACCGTCACCGGAATAACGGGCACGCTCGCCAGTTGGATGACATGCCCACCGCCAGCACCTCCAGCACCTCCTGCGGCTCCACCGCCAGCGGCACCTCCCGCTGCTGCTGCTGCTGCTCCGCCAGTACCACCGGCACCTACGACTCCACCTCCGCCAACGCCAACTCCGTGGCCGTGTGGGTGCGTATGCGGATGCACGAAATGATGTGTATGTCCGTGTCCATGCGCATACCCCGCCCACTGATCCCAAATAACATTCATCCCCAGCCCCTCAGCCCCAGCCCCGCCGCCCTGACCAGAACTCGAACCCGACGCGAGACTCGCGCTCGCATCCTTCAGCGCCTGCACCGTCGCCTGATCGACCACACACTTCGTGAACTTCAACTCCCTGAGCACGCCCCCGTTCGCCTTCCTCAACCTCAACCGCGCAGGCGAGAGGATCGAGTCCGAGCCGGTGTTTGTGGTGGCGTTGGAATTGGTACTGTGAGCCATGGCGGGACAGCGAGTGATTCCGGGGAGGTGCGCGGAGAAGTCGACTTCTTGGAGCCAGAGACGTTGCAAGTTCGGGAGGAAGAGGTTTTCGCGGTTGATCGAGTCGGAAGAGGACTGTGCCGATGGGCTCCCAGTATTCGCGTTAGGTGCAAGGGACGTGAATCCTGAAAGCGCATCATCCGAGTTGTCCACTGAAATGAAGGCGTCCATCGCAGCGTCCATTGCATTCGACTGAAGTCCCCCTTGATCGTTCTCCTCGCCCATATCCATACTCACACCTCCACCCGAAGCCCCTTCCAACGCCATAGCCAGCGTCATATCGGTCCTCTGCGGTAGCTGCACCGGGGGCGGTACCATTCCCAACTTCCTCACGAACCCAGGCGCGCTCGGCCCACTCAACTCACAGCTCACCAACTTCCTCGCCCTCCCCAACGCCTGTCCCCACAACTCCGGCCCAAACGCGACCTGATCGAAAAACACCCTCAAGACCTGCATTTCATCGAGATAGAGCGAGTGGCAGAGGTTAAGGAACATCTCGGAGATGAAGTCAGGGAGGAAACGGGAGGTCGGGTTGAGTGTGACTTGGATTTTCGGCTCGTCGATATCTTTGAGCGCGCTCGAGGAGGTGGCGTTGCTGTTGCCAATAGATGTGGCGCCACCAGAAACAGAGATGGGCAATCCGCGCGTGTCGTCCCAGTCCCAACCCCTGATATTGATACACCTACAATCCGCCCCTCTCACCGCCAACGCCCTCATCGGCCTCGTCATCGCGCCATTTCCTCCCTCCACCTCATAAACTCCGGAATGCGGCGCCAGATACCTGAAGAATTCCAAGAGATACGGTTCCGCGGGTCCGTCCAGGCAACCGAGTTCATACGTCACCGCCGCGGCGGGTGGGATTCCCAGGTGCCTTAGGAGGTAAGCGCAGGTGTGCAACCAACCCGCGAACAGGAATTTGTGAAGGTGTGGGAGACTGACGCGGCGAGGATCGGCGACGTGGAATGCTGAGCCTGGCGGATGCATTACGGATTGGAGGATTAAGGTTTCGAGAGCAGGTTGTGAGGCGAGGAGATCGAGAAGGCCATGGAGTTCCAGTCGTGGACCGGGTGGTTTACGGATTTCGAGGTAGGTCAGCTTCGTGAGGCTCATTATGGAAGTGAACGGGGGTGCGATGCCGTGAAGGGAAATTTCTCTGAGTCTCGGGGCGACGAGAGCCTCAGGATAGGTGTACATCGGTGCTCCGAGGACGCCATTGAACTTGAGCTTCAGGCTTTCCAAAATGGGGGCCTCCTGCTTCAGTCCCCGATCGAGTAATGTCACGGCGTGATGGTCAAGGGTGCCGGACAGGTCGAGGTTCCGTACACGATAGAGTTCGGAGAACGCAACGGCGAGCGGTTCGTCCTTGTCCCAAGCCTGAGACTCTTCCTCCCTCTCAAACTTCGCCTTCACAGTGAGCGGACACTTCTTACTCCTCCTCAACGCCTCGCTCGCCCATTCGTCGCTCTCCGCAAACGGTATGATCGTCCACAACGCAGGGTTGCCTACCGCGACCTCCCTCCATGCCCTACAAACGTGCGTGACATGGATCCAGCCCAACGTACTGGAGTCCGAGGAAGCGCTTCCCGCTGGAGGGTCGATGAGGACGAGATAGGAGAAGATGTGAGAGAGGAGTTCGGCGGGGAGGCGAGAGATGGAAGACAGTGCGTTCCGGCGGGAGCGGATCAGGGAGAGAGATATGGCAGCAGACTTTGCATGGGCGTCGAGTTGCTCTTGAGCGAGGCTTATGGTCGCCAGGTCGCTGAAGGCGGAAGTGCCAGACCAGGGTACGAGGGCTTCATGCGTGGCAGACGACCATGCATCTCGTGGAGGGCTGAGGACGGCGTTGGATGGGAACGTGAGTAGGGTCCAGGGAAAAAGATGGGATAAAACGCACTAGACAGTCGTGTTCACATACGTCTCCATGATTCAGGTAGTACGCTCACAAAGAGGTGTCAGAAAAGACGTTTTTATGCTCGTCGAGTCGGAGTTCAAGAGTCAAGACACGTCGCACAGACAAGCGAATTGTGGAAGCAGCCGTAGACCCTTAATAAACGCCCCGGCACTAGGTCGGCCCAGGACCGTTCCAGGATGTCGAGAGAATGGCGTCTGAGAAACGGAAGAGTCGCCTAACGTCGTGGGGGAAGAGAAGAGTCGCAAGGCAACCCCGACGTCGCCTTTATATATCACAAATCGATCCATTGATGACCTGATTCAGCATGCTGTCCGGTTTCAGCAAGACAAGCACGAAACGGGTCTTACCTGGAAAGATGTGGTACGAGCGACTTGCCGTGTGAGTTCGAGCAGAGCGCGCAGGCC
Source organism: Stereum hirsutum FP-91666 SS1 (assembly GCF_000264905.1). Taxonomy (NCBI): domain Eukaryota; kingdom Fungi; phylum Basidiomycota; class Agaricomycetes; order Russulales; family Stereaceae; genus Stereum; species Stereum hirsutum. Next base: position 986,464 of record NW_006763137.1, read on the forward strand.
GCACCGCTGACGAACGGCCGCATTTGACCGGACAATGATGGCCACATCCGGTCCCATTAACTTCAGGCAACGTGGGAACGTATTCTGGGGCACCCTCATCCCGGACTCAGGTCTGCTCACCAAGATGTTTCATCAGAGAATGCAGTCCTGGCATTCATTATTGTTGTACAGCAGCATCTCTCTTTGTTTACTACACGTAAGTCGGGAGCAAATTAAACTACATTGTCCGCTGCCCAAACCCACTTCTGGATCTCAAGAAACAATTATAAAGCTCGACACTGCTGAGAATGTCCAACGAACTACGCCTGCAGGTACGCGTTCTCAGCAAGCGTGACAGCGCTTTGGCAATCCGCTTTGGCTTGCACAAGCCCCTTGATGAGTACAATCAAATACGGCTATCGAGGAGAGAAACATAGCCAAGATATGAGCCTGCAGATCGATCACGGACAATCGCCACGAAGGAGAAAATAAAACGTACGTCCAAATCCCCTACCACAGCGTCCACCAATTCATCGAGAGAATTCCCGAGCGCGACGGTGGACTTCTCAATGTCATTCAACTCTGGCCCTGCGACGGTATTGGCGACAACCTTAGCATCGCCCACGAGGGCGTTGAGAGTAGATACAACTATGCCGAAGATGGCTTCGAGTTGGCCGACAATGCTCGTGGCGTCGGAGCCGCTAATGGTACCGACGGTCTGACATCAAAACGACAGGTTTGTATGAGTACCAAATAAGATTGAACCATGCAATTGTACACTCACGACAAGAGTGTCTTTAATATCGCCGACGACCTTGAGCACGGCCTGGACGTTGATGTTGAAAGTCTGCAAAACGATGAGGAACAGAAGTCAACATAACAGCACCAACTTTATAAAGAAAGACCGGCGACGCTCACAGCAATTTGGTTCGGCGAGCTAGTACTCGTGATTGCGGAAACCCCAGTCTGCAAGGTAACGACAACAGCATGGAGTTGGACTAGTTCAGCTTCCAGATCGGTGGTCACGTCGCGCTTCGCGAGCTCGGCATGGGGGAGGATGGGAGTGGCGATAATGCCGCTAACGGCGGTGGCGAGGAGGAGCAGTAGTGGAGCGAAGAGGCGGACCATCATTACTGGATGCGAAGAGATGATAGGGAGAGTGGTAAACAGCTAGATGAGGGTCGACTCGGCGGACAGAAAACGATCTGAGAGCTAGGGACTTCGAGGAGTCTCAGGCAGGATTATATACCAGGCTCTACCCCGACTCGTCCATGAAGAGATGGCTAGACGTCAATTACCTGTGGCAGTGGAGTACCTCGACAGCCAGACAAACAGCCGTGATGCGGACCATTGACAGTGTCCCTTGTGAAGGCCGTTCTAAGTCCGCAAGTCGGTGCTCGAGAAAGGAAAGCTCGTGTCCTAGCAGGCAAACAAGAATGGTAGGCTTGACAATGACACTGACAGGATAGGACGGCTGCGAACCTCAAACGTTGCTCGGGTGCTCGAGAATCGAACATCTTTTCTTTAGTGACAGAGTCAAACTGACAGGCCCGACTCGTTGAGGCGGCTGTGTGTGGCGAGGATCTGATGGAGGGTGAAGTTGTTGGCCTTTGTCTGCCAAATAAGTACATAAGGGGGAGAAGTGCAGAATAAAGCATACAATAGTGTTCCCAGCAACCACCGTGATTAGCTGTGACAACCTCCCATCGATCCTATCCTCCATCGAGCTCGGTCAAGCTCGGTCCCGGGGGCAACGCATCAAAGGACGCAATAATCAAAAAAAGGAAGCGCCACCACCACATCCGCACCTTCGCCACCTAGACCGAAATCAAAGAAAAACATAAAGTAATCACAGTGGTGCAAAATTCAAGCTTCGAAGCGCACCCGAGCTGTCGCATCACTATCACTGTCGGTGTCACAACTCACGATTTAGAGCTCTGCATCTGTGACTGAGGCCTGTGGGGCGACGGAATCGAAGCCCATTCCGGGAATAGTCTTTCTAATTTCTAAACGCCTTGTGGACCACTGGATGAGGAAAGAGAGATTCTCCATCACGCGATCACAGCGGCGAAAAAAATTAGCCCATCTATAATAGCCTGGCACGAGCGGCCGTAGGGTAATTATGACCAAGACGACTGACGACTGGCGACGGGGCGCTTTGCCAGTAGGTCTAAAAGTGGACCATCCCGGCGGCTCATAAAGCAACAGACGATGGCCTGTTATTCTTGCGAGCGGGTGACGTTGGACTGAACGGAACCACATCGAACTTGGAGAGGAAATGAGTTCTGTGTCCCCCGACCGACGAACTGTCGGACACAATAGTAAGTGGCTATTCGAGCGACGAGGCCGCCCATTGTACATATTTGACCGTCACGAGCCAGACTGGTAACCGAGTCTCTAAAGCGGGTGAATGGGACGGCGGTCACGAGCACCCCGCAACCCATGAGCATGGCAAGGAAGCGACAGAAAGGTCAAACATCTCCGTCCAGAATAATAAGCATTGGTATTAGCATCATCTCTAGCATCGTACGTTACTTTCAATTATCCGCATGCACTGCCTACCGCATTGCAAGCAGGACAGCATAATCACGCCACCCACCCCGCCGAGGAGAGGGGATGAGTGGGCAGAGGAGCATACGGTGAAAGGTAGTGGGCGGTATGTACGCCCTAGTAGATTCCAGGTATAAATTTGTACTTGACGATCTCGCAGTAACGGTCCCAGTCCTTTCCGTACTTCTTCGCGCACCTGCAAAGTGAGAGAATCGCATCAGCCACAAGTAATCATAGAAAGAGAACAGAAGGGACAAGGAGGGGGCGACAATAGAACGAGGAGAGGGACACTGATACGGTAGAGTTAGGCGGAGTCTAACGCACCTCTCAAAGTCACGTCCACACCGATGCACAAGCACCGTGATGAAGAACACGGAGTAAAAGTACGGGATCGGCGACGCCGTCCCGACGACCAAGCCCCAAGTGAAGCTCTGGACCCAGTCGGCGACGTAGTTCGGCTTGCGGGAGTAGCGCCACCAGCCGCTCACAAGCAGGCGGTTACTATCATTATTGAAGCCAAAGTCAAAGCGATTAGCTGCATTCACGGATGGTAATATCGAGATAAGTCGGAAGTGGGGAGTGAAACACGCACCCATGAGCGGTTTGTACGTATTCCGGGTTGTTGACGGTGCCCCAGGGCAGTTGAGGGAAAGTCCAGCGGTAGCGGAAGATTCCTTGGTTCTGCATCTTGAAGCGACTCTTCTGCGACATGGCGGTATCCCAGCTGCACGCAGAAGCAGATGTCACATAAGTTTGGAGGAATAGAGAAGAGAGAAAAGGTAACGACGTACACATAGTAGGCCGTGCAGAGCGTGACGTAGAGCGCGATGTATCCGGGGATGGAGAAATGGTATTTTGAAGGATCATGCGAGGCCATGTAGACGACAGAGTAGACATAGGTCTGTATATTTGAAGCTTAGTTAGTCCAAACAATCCTTTGTCGGGGCAAGGTAAGGAAGGAGATGAGACTCACGAAGGGCACACCGGCGAAATTCCAGAATATAACCATGAAACCCCACTTCTCGTGATACATGTCCCAAGTCTGAGGGATACACTCTTCTCCTTTGCAGCTGTTATGCGACGACGTTGCGGGATAGCACGGTCAGCGTCAGCTCCTAAACATCTGCGGGGATATTAAGGTACGTACCATGCGTTAAGGTAGAACCAAGTGGCAAGACACATGAAAGCCATGTTCTAATCGGCAGCGATAAACCCATGAGCAAACCAAACACCATTTCCCTCGATTTCACGATAAAAACTGCAACTCACCGGCGTCACATACCCATACTGCTCATACTGCTTGCACGCACCCGAGACCGCCAAGAAGAACACAATCACCCACGGAATCCTCACCTCCGCCCACATCTTCAAATCCACCGGTCCAATCCTCGGGTTCAACGCCGCCCCCATAAATACATCATAAATGACATTCCCCGACATCCGCATTGCCTCTCCCCTCGCCACTGCCCATGCGTACGTTCCGAAACTGACCGCGAATCCATAGATCATGGCGACGGTCATGAGGTGGCCGTAGTTGTCGATGATCTCGGTGAGGCGGAAGATGTGGAAGTAGTGCAGGAAGGCGGCGGTAGCCATGGTGGTGTAAATGGAGAGGAGGGCGTTGCAGTTGTACATGAGGGTTTTGTAGCCCAGGGAAGGGACGGGGAGACCTTCTTGTTGGTAGCCAGGCATGACCCAAGCGAGGAAGAGTTGGAAGACGATCAGGCCAGAGTAGACTTTCCATGCGTAGAGGTTGGGGCTTGCGTCCTGTATACCGCGGGTTCAAAGGTAACAATTCGTTATCTAACGAATGAATAGGTGCAGGTAGAAGCGCGAGGGAACGTACATCACGGACGTGGGCCCACATCTGCTGGAGGAAAGGTTGGATACCATCGACAGACTTTGGGTATACGATCTGGCCGTCATAGAACCAGAGACAGATCCAGAGGTAATACATGAGCATGGGGAACCCAGTCATCATCGCTGTCACACCCCATGGTCCACCGAACTCATACCTAGAAACGAAAGCAATAACGCGTTATTGAAGTCAATACATCCGACATGAAGCTCAATCATACTACACGTCGAAAGGACACGAAAAAGTCAAGGTATGGGGGGAGAAACTCACCCATCGTGCTTGTCCAACTCCTGGTCCCTCTTCCTCCCCTCCTCCGTGATATGAGCAGCTCCATTCCCAATACCATTACCATTACCGTTCTGTTTTGCGACGTTTCGCTGGCGGAGGTCGCCATTACCGTTGGCGACGGCGGACATAGTCAAAGAACGACGAAGAGAAGAGCCCTGAGCGGTTTGACTTTGTTATAAAATCCTGTCAGCCTCAGGCTTTCGTAATCGAAGAGGCGTCTCGTGCCCACTGCCCACGGTGCACTTCGAAACACACAAATGACAGTGATAAATCAGGAGGGACACATCGTACGATATCTTATGGCGAGGGCGGGAATTTCCAAAAACGCGGTTCGGGTCGGGTCGAAGTTCAAGCGCTCAAGCGCGCGACGCGACGCGTCGACATCCTCTTTGCCCAAGATTGCTGAATCTGACTAGAGAAGGTATGGCAAAGTTGAAGAAAGGCGAGGCTCAACTAGCTCTAGCGTACGGATTGAGAGACCAAAGAAGCGCAAATGAGTAAATGTGTTTAGCTTTGAGGACAACGAACATGACGTTGTGGCGTCTGGAACCACCCAAACAGAAATAGACGAGCAGGAGCAAGATTTTCAGCACCTCAACTACCAAATCATACATCGGCCAAGATACCCAAATTAAAAGTAAACAAACAACCTTTATATCCTCACGAATGTCCTGGAGCCTCGGGTACAGTTTGACCTGACCAGCCTACAACACCTTCTAGACTCACACATAACACAGGTCACCTCCCGGATCCAGACCCTCTTCCGACAACCTCTGCCAACGCCCGCAGCCCACCAGCCGTCGCCGCCTGCAGTACCACTCCCGCATCTCCCGCAAACCTCCTCACGCCCGCTACAGTCTCCACCCCACTCGCCAACGCTCCCGCTAGCCCTGCCCCCTGCCTCCCATTCCTCCTAACCTCGGCACCGGGGAAGGTGGAGAACGTGGAAGAGGAAGAGGGTGAGGAGGTAGAAGAAGGGGAAGCTCCAGCGGACATCATCATGGCTGCCTTGATCGAGTCGAGCTCGTTGAGGACCTCGAGACCGACTGAACGGGCCCAGACGACGGGTTGTGCTGTAGTGGAGTACAGTTTGTGCAACTTGTCGCATACGGACATGATCTTATGGTTTTCAAAGTAGCGTTCGCGGGTGTAGGGTATCAGAGCGACGTGTGAGCCTAGGACACAGATATGAGCACGCCAGCACAAGAGAATTTTGAACACAAGCAAGGTATAAAACAAGCAACATACCGATGTCCCCACCCTTCATGACGACACCCTCAATACACCGAGCTAAACACTCTACGTCCGCTAATCCCATATTCAGCCCCTGTCCCGCGAGCGGGTGAATCGTATGCGCTGCGTCTCCCACAAGCACCGTTCTCGCGCCCTCACCTTCGCCAATATACGACTCTGTATGGTTATACCTGAGTGGGAACGATGCAATGGTCCCTGATTGGATGGACGAGACGAGAGGAGGAAGGAGATGCGCGTCCGTGGGTGGGATACCGATGTTGGCTATGGAGGGGTCGACGGAGGCGGATGCGTAGGCAGAATTAGGATCGATGTTATGTGAACGTTCTCGGAATAGGACTTCTTCTTGGATTTCTTTTCCGGAAGGAGCTCTTCCCTGGGTTGAAGCCTCGAGCAGCCTCTCATGCAAATATCGCATTGAAACCTCCGGTAGCCTGAACGCAGCGTTTATCATCATCCTCAACACCTCACCATTCGTGTCTGTATCCATTCTCTTCTCTTTATTCGTCAATATTGCCGCAAGAGTAGGTTTAGTCGACCATACGAGGGAAGAAGAGGTAGGTGAAAGAGGCAAGAAAGCAATAGGGCCGGTAGGGAGGAAACGTTGGAATGCTGTCGTATGGGGAGTGAAGGGACGGGCAGGGTGGTGCATGGTGGCGACAATGGCGTGGGTGGGGTACAACCAGCCGTAGGAAGAGATTTGTGCGTAGGCGCGGACAGGGGAGTTAGGCCCGTCAGCACCGACCTTCGCCAGACCACACACTTTAGTTCAAGATTACGTTCAACGGGAAACAAGATTGGCTAGCTTACAAGGAGACGAGCTCTCAGAGTCTTTCCGTTGGAAAGATGCACTAGGGGCCAGTGACCTCGCTCCTTCGTGTCGCGGGTGATTGACGCGACTTTTGCGTTATCAAGCAGCTGAATTCCCGGCGCATTTGAAAGGCGACGTAGGAGGGCTCGTTGCAGGTTGAGATTTTCTGTTAGTCGTGCCATTTGAGGGCTCTCAGAGGTTCGTTGCATGCCCAAGTGCATGACATTAAAGTCAATTCGTGCGTCAGATACACCGTCCCAAACCTTTCAGAATAGGACCGTCAAAGATGTTCGTGAGGAGTTTTGACATGAAGACAGACCTGCATGTCTTCTATGGGACATGTCCTGGATGCATCGACGTGGTCCCATGCACCAATTTCTATATAAGCGGTAAGTACGTTAGATACGAGGAAATAAACCTTTATGACTTACTGTCGAGAAAGGCTTGTGTGGCATTCGTGAGTGAACTCACCCTATTTGAGTACGCATCTGGAGGCATATTCCAGTCCCGTATTTTGGATAGGTCTCCAGCCTCAACTAAAGTTACCGACAGCGTCTTGTTCGCTACGTTCGATGAAGCTATGGTGATTTGATGTTAAGTTATTCTTTCATACTGATACTATGAGGACCCATACCCAATGCGCTCGACAAAGCCAGCCCTGCCGGACCTCCTCCTACAATGACTACATCACATTCTTCTGGTGCAGAACCTTCAGCAGCCTGAGAGTAGTAGCGAGATACGGCACTATTTCTTGAGCATGAATGTGCACGTCTAGAGAGAAGCAGGCGTTTTGGGCCCGCTGCGAGCAGCGACATGTTGGAGGATGAGAAACGCGTCGAAAGTGGCGTGAACTTTGACGGGATCCATGACAAATCCATGAACACGTCCGGAGGAAACCACGTGGCGACGGAGCAACGGAACCGGGGAGGTTCTCGTTCTTGTCCTCGCCACAATTGTCAATTGACACAGCCCACTGCCGACATCATCTTGACCCTCCTCAGGCTTGGGCATTGCACAGCAGGACCCCGGACCCTTATACCCTCTTCATAAATAGGCCATTGGCAGCCCAAACACACGATGGCAGCACCCACCATCTCCGCCGCTCAGGCAGTCGGCGAGTACCTTCAGTCCCCAGACGACCTCATGAAGATCGCAGCTTTTCGCAAGAAGCTGGAGAAGGAGAAGGCATCGATCGACGCGAGGCTGAAGAGCGGTGTCAAAGAGCAACTGGATGCGACGAGGGAGAGTCTGAGGAAGTTGTTTGGGACGAGGGATAATGTGCAGGCGGTGAAGGACGAGATGGAGACTATTGATAGGTTGTGCAGCGACCCGCAGAACAATGTGGCGACGTTTGATCAGATTAGTCGAGTGCGTCACTCCTTCTCACTACGTGTGGGCCGAATCATGGACTAATAGGTGGCATAACGTTGTCTATGGTAGGTGTCTATGGTCCACAGGAATTTCGAGCAGACGGAGGAGATGGTCAACAACCTGCTCGAGATGAACTCCCGTCTTGATGCCCTCGAAGACATGCTCGATGCAGACCGTAACGATATCTATGGCTCCGCGCCCAATCTTCTCCGCATTCACTACCAAATTAATCAACTCGAAGGCTTCCGGAACCAGACAATGCACCAAGCCAAGAAGGCATCCATCAATTCACAGACTACGCTCAGGCGTATGTTCGAACGGCTCAATACTTTGATCGAAGCTTTTGATGAGTACATCTTGGAGCTCGCAAAGAACCTACTACCCATTGTTAGGGCTGGCCATCCCGAGGTTATCATCAAGCTCATCAAGATTGCGGAAATCGAAGGCAAAGAGGACGAGAAGGTACATATACTCATTTTTATTGCTATATCTGTCTCCTAATCAGCGTTTGAACCTCGCTTTTCAATCAAACCCAGGCCATCGCCATTCGACTCGTCAAAAAAGCTGCCAAAATGGATGCCGCATCCAAGTTTAAATCCATGCAAGCCAATGCGCGCGTCATCAAACACTACCGTTCCAAAATCATGAAAGAAATCACCGACTCCATCCGCGCCAAGTTCGACGAAGCCTACCTCCAAGACGAGCGTAACCCCGTCGGATTCCTGGAAAACCTCGGCTGGATCTACCAAGACCTCATTCGCGTCGAGGCCGACGTCGTTCCCTGTTTCCCACCAGACTGGGACATATATTCACACTTCGTGCGACAGTATCATAAGGCCCTCGGAGCGACGATCGAGAGGTTGGTGGCGAGTGAGCCAGAGGCAAGCGCGCTGTTGACGTTGCATGCGTGGTTGAAGGAGTACAAGAAGAGTATGAAGGAGCTGGAGATAGCCCCGGAGCTGCTGGAACCGCCGATTTTGAACGGGAAGGAACAGTCTCTCATCGACGATTATCTCAAGCTCATTATCTCGAAACTGGACGAATGGTCCGCCAACTTGATGAAGACGGAGGTGTCGGAGTTCACGACGAGGGCGGAACCACCAGAGATGGACTCAGACAATCTTTACGGTATGCAGGGCGCGGTCATCCTCTTCCAGATGGTCAACCAGCAGGTCGACGCTGCGACGGAGAGCGGACAGGGCCTCATCCTTGCACGGGTGGTCACCGACGTAAATCGGGTCATGCGCGGTATCCAGGAACAATGGACGAAACTCATCGACCAGGAATACAAGAAACACATCAACCCACCCAAGGAGGAAGAAGTCCCCGGCGGCTTGGTCGAGTATATCATCGCGCTCGCGAACGACCAGATCAAGTCCGCCGATTTCTCAGAAGCCCTCTCCGCACGCATCGAACCCCTCGTCTCGGAGAAATACCGTATCACGATCAACGAGCGGTTGAACGACGCGATAGACGGTTACCTCGATGTCGCGAAGAAATGCACGCAGACACTCATCGATATCATCTTCAACGATCTGAAACCTGCTACAAAGCAGCTCTTCCAGGCTGGATGGTACGATGGGATCATGCGTCAAATCGTCGAAACGATGCGGGATTATATGACGGATTATCAATCCTATCTGAACCCCTCCCTACTCGAGCTCCTCGTCGAAGATCTTCTCGACGCCTTTTTAGTCTCCTACCTCACCGCCCTCGCCAACGCACCCAAGCTCAAGATGCCCGCCGCCACAGATCGTATCAAAGACGACGTCAGCGAGGCCTTTTCGTTCTTCAGCACGCTGAAACCGGCGAAGGAACTCGAGGCGTACTTCGAGGTAGTGGAGATGATCCTTGCGTTGCTGGAGGCGTCGAAGAGTCTCGTGTTCTTGTCCTTCTGGAGTTTCGCGAAGGTGCATGGTCCGAACATCGCGTTCGTGGAAAGTTTGATGAAGGCGAGGGATGATCTGGACAGGTCGGCTGTTGGAGAGGTTATGGATAGTATCAAGCGGAAGGTGAAGGACGAGGATCTGGCGGATCGTGAGTTTCGTTCTTGCTTATCCGTCATACCATTCGTGACTGGCTCTTTGAATGCTAACGCTCGATTTTTGTTACACATAGCCGAAGAACCAACGATCATGAAGAAGATCGCCGTCCAGAGTGCTTTCTCGCGGTTCCTCAGGACGAATACATGATCAACGTCATTTCATCCACCATCGCCTTTTCCTTCCTTTTCCTGTCCAGTCCCCTCTAGACCATCATGCTCAGTTTGCTTGTTACGCTATCTGTATCTCCTACGCATCATCTGTATTTCTACCATCGGTATCTTGTGCTTTCGCAACTTGGACTAGGACTTTGCTGTTTGATACACCTATTTGTCCATAAGCGATCTTTTCTACCACGGACCTGCGGTCAAATTTTACTATTATTTGGAATAGTTCTCGGGCTCTATGTACCTGATTATTTGCGTTCAGCTGCATAGATGAGGAGGTTCACGACATCCGACCTCATCCGACCTCATCCGACCCATTAGCTATAAGAATCGACACGCCACTTCGCCACATCTTTGTGCGATCACGTGAGGAGAAACACTTGAGGAAAGAAAGAAATTTCAAATAATGCCGTATCCCCCCTTCGCTCTACCGTTGCTTCACAATCCACTCCTTTACATATGTTTACAAATGACTCTAGTCTTTGCAGTTCTCGTCCACGAATCAAGCTTCTTGTAAAGAAGTATTGTGGGTCTGACAGAATCCTAGACTGTTCAAGTATGCGTTCTGGGCAAGATGATGATCGATCTCATTGTAACGCCGGAAACACGATGTGTTCGCTTCCATTCATACACCCTCTCACTCTAGTCTATCCTTGTGGACTAAGAGAACGCTTCAGCCATGTGTTTTCAGCGTTGTTCCTGCCCAGTTGCTGTTCGGAAGGGTGGCCGTGCATCATCTAAGCTCGATGCATAGAGTACTTCTCGCCATCGACTTCCAGTCAACCCCTCGCCCCTCGTCGATTCTTGTTAGGCCTCAAGACCTCACAGATAACCTCCAGTGCCACGACTAACCTGACTCCTCGAAGATCACAACAAGACGCTGTGCGCAACGCACGACGACTGACGCCGCTTTCGAACAGGTCCTCTCACGGGCTGTCTACCTCTATGCCAGAGACAGAGGCTTTCGCAGCGGTGAGCGTTCAATATATGTTTTGCATATGGCCTTCTGATATCGTACTGAACGTTTATTACAACGCGTAGTCATTGAATGCGGAAGACGCTGATATGACCGATTATGCTACCTCGCAACTCGCTCCAAGAATGTACCCAGACCGGTACCCCCTTTGGCAAATTATCCCCTCCACTATAGCTGGCGCTTTCAGCCTTTGTCTGTGGCCCTTTTTGCCGAGAGTGACCAAGTTTCTCTTATTCGACGTCTTCCTTCCACGTATGCGGGACGCCAGCTTTCGCGGGCCCTCGACCTCACGCCTCCCAGCGTTAATCCAAGTCCACCGCGCTGCTCTGAATGCGGTGTCTCTCGAGGACCTGAGTCGCTTCGTCATCTCGCGAAATTTCGGCCACGACCTCTCTTTTCAGTACAACGAGACTGGTGATTTGAAGGATCTACTCGAGTCGATCAGAGCCCTTCGCGAGGCGCTCTCGCTTCGCCATCCACGTCATCCTGATTGTGCGGAGCCGTCGATGATGCTGGCGAATAATTTACATCTTCTATTCGTCGGTGTCAAGCGTCGAGAGATCATTGAGGAAGCTATTCAGCTCTCTCGCAATGCCATAGATCTTCTCCCGCCGTCTGCACATGACCAGAGGCACAGAGCGCTTCGTACGCTCTCAGAGTGCCTTCGCGTCGCCTCCACGCATATGGTACTCAACACAATCGAGGAGTCCGTCGACAGAGCTCGAGAAGCCTTGGCTTCATGCCCACCAGGCCACAATGAGCGAGATCTCTCGTTGGCACAGTTATCGGCAGCGTTGAAAGCCCGCTACGAACGGTCGCGAGATATTGACGACCTAGACGAAAGTATCAGGCTCCAACGGGAGAGCATGGCACTTCTGACAGGTCCTCGACCACCACGCCGACCCATCGCCATGTACAACCTTGCTCTTGGTCTCTTGACTCGTTATGATAGGACCCATGATATTGCTGATCTCGAAGAGATTCGCGTCCACGCAGACGAGTGCGATACGTTGCTAAAGCCCTATGAGCATCACCCAGCCATGTCATTACTTTGGTGGATCCTTGCGCCAGTCTATCTCCGGGACCCAAATGCACTAAATTACGAACGCGGATTCTTGCTTTTGGAAAGAGCAACGAAGCACCCCTTTTCCTCTTCCTTCAATCGACTTCAAGCTGCACTAGCATGGGTATGGTACGCACGACCGCTAAAGCATCCTTCTACTGGTGACGCCTATTCTGAAGCCTTGCGGCTTGTGGGCGAACACCTTCGAGTGCGCCCTAGTGTCGAATGGCAGCGTGAGTTCTTCGGTCAGGAAGGCATAAGGACGCTACCGAGTGCCGCTGCCTCCTATTTCATCGAAATGGGAGATATTGAACGAGCTGTAGAGATATTAGAGCAAGGACGCGCACGAACGTGGTCAATGCTTCGCGGATATCACCCTCCTCTGGACATCGACCGGCTGAAGACGACGGATCCTGGTTTGGCGGATAGGCTGTCGTTCAATCTCGAATGGCTGAGCGAGCTTTCCTTGACACGCGTGTCGGAGATTCCACATTGGAGACAATATCCTACTCAGAAGTCAAATTTGACCGTCGAGAGCCCCTTTGAATATGTCCTGAGTGGGCAACTCATGTTGACAGAAGATCTAGCGGTGACCCTTCAAAAAATCAGGTCGATAGATGGTTTCAGAACCTTCCTGGACAACGATTTCTCCTACAACCATCTCGCGCAAGCCGCCTGTGAAGGTCCAGTCATCATCGTCAATGTCGATTCATTTCGCTCGGATGCCATCATCGTGTATCCCAATCGTTCATCGATGGTGGTCCCGCTCGCCGCAAGCCTCCAAAAGACAGTGAACCAGATATCCCATAAACTCGACCAAGTTGTATCGACTGCACGACAGGAACGCTACGATTCAGTCGCTTCGAATCGTCGCACTGCCGATATCATCACCGTACTGAATCTGCTATGGAGTCAGATCTGCAAACCTGTAGTCGACCAGCTCCTTAAAGATGGAGTATCGGAGCAATCACGGGTCTGGTGGTGCCCGACAGGTACCCTCGGGTTATTGCCTCTTCACGCCGCAAGGCTGTATAAGAACGGAGAAAAAAATATGTCGGACATCTTCGTATCCTCATACGCACCGACGTTATCCTCCCTCATCTCAGCGAGGTCTACCACAAAAGATGTGGCCGGAAGACGTGGACGTATTTTAGCCGTGGGTCAGTCGAAGGCACTTCCCCAGGTACGAATGAACTATCAACTTCTGCAAAGATGTGTCTCTGCTGACTAAATTCCTCCCAATAATAGGTGAAGCCAGAGATACAACGCATTCAGCACGTCTTCGCAAGCAGCAGCGCAGACGTTCTTGTCCGAGATAATGATGAAGCCACACCCGGCCAAGTTCTGAACGACATGAAGAATAACACCTGGGTTCATTTTGCGTGCCACGGTTCGCTCAAACCGGAAGAACCATTCACTTCATCTTTCAAACTCCACAACAACAGTGACCTCACCCTCATGACAATTGCAAAGGCTCAGATTCCAAATGCCGAACTAGCCTTCCTAGCCGCATGTCATAGCGCGGCCGGAGACGCTCGAGGATCGGTCGACGAGATCCTCAGTCTTGCGGGAGCGCTGCAGTTTTGTGGCTACAGGAGCGTGATAGGGACTTTGTGGGTGATGAATGATAGTGATGGGCCGGAACTAGCAGGTTCTTTCTATGAACATATGGTCAACGAGGACCTAGACTTCCGTAAGTCCGCCATAGCTCTGCATGCAGCCGTGAAAGAAATCCAGGCGAGAAAGGTTCCTCCTGAACGTTGGTGTACTTTCATACATATAGGGGTTTGATGCTCTTACATGATGCTCGAATGGTGATGATCTCACACTTACACTTATATTGTATATCAACTCCAATTCCCTTTTCTCATTCCTAGAATCCCCTGTCTTCTGGCTACTCTTTCTTCGTCTTCTCGTCCTTGTTGGATCTATCTGGCAACAAGGCCGCTACATCTTCGATCTTCTTGAACTGCCACGGGAAGCGGGAAGGGTACAAGAATGGGCGAAGGTCGAATCCTGAGCAGCGCGTACTCAAAGATCAGCCAGTCTCTGTCGGCGAGTGTATGAGCGGCACTTACGGTTGTCATCTGGACTGTACGATTCCTGTAAACCACGAAAACGAAAGATTTTGAGCACACGATGCTTGACGAAGGAGGCAGAAGTACGAACCGCATGATAGGATGGCGTCAATGTTGTCATTTTATGCCTGTTACGCGCATACTCGAAGTAAAAGTGCTTGACCTTCTCCGCAATCTGCACATGACATGACCCACGTCAGTTAGTGCACCGGAAAATTCCTTCTAGAATGAGTGTTGAGCAAGGAACGTAGGAACAGACCTGAGTAGGCGAGAGGAAAGACCCCCATTCGTGCACGAGCTTGGTGAACATGCTGTAAGGACCGCATTTCTCGACTTTGCGAAGACGGCCAAAGACCGAGAGTTCGTCGTAGGTCATACCCATGTCAGCCTGTGTGTACCCACGGATGTCAGTTTGGGGAATACCGCACACAGATAATCAGGAGGGCCAAGACAAACCTCGTCAGCTTGAACATAATTTTCAGTAATAGGTTCAAGCTCGGCTGTTGGTGTGGCGTCAAGGAAACTAAAGGGAGGTACGCTCAACAAAACAATTTAGACAATAGCTCGAATGCGGTAGATAGTACCTCTCAAGAATGGGGAGGTCAAATGCATCGCGAGCATATGCGATATAGTTCTTCAAGTCCGTCTTACTGATCCCACCAATAGGGTTCACATCCGCTATTGACTTTGTTTAGTGATAACCGACATAGCCCACCAAATAGATATCACTCACCCGAAGAGCAATCATACTTCGTGAGATACCCTCGCAAACTGTTTGACCTGCGTGAGTGACGGTTTCCTGACCAGTATGCATACACTTACCTCTCATCAACATTAGCACTCCCAAGCACGAGCAACCCCCCTTGGCGACCTCGGACCCACGGCAACAGCTGAGCAAACAGATAAGCCAATACCATACGCAGACGAGCTTGGATATTCTGCAACGCCAGGTTTTCAGCGTGGCTGCCGCCATGAGCGCGGAACTGTGGCTTGACGCCAGTGACGAAGCCGAAGAGGTTGCGAACTGCGGTGACCACCGTGTCCATGTTGAGGTCGATGTGGTAGCTATTGAAGACGTGGTTAAATTGATATCTCCAAGATGTAGAATATGTGCAGGTACAAACCTTCCAATGGCATTACTGAGCTCCTTGGCGCGTCCTCGTGTATCAGCACTGGAGTTCTCAGTGCCCATGTAACAGGTGTGGAATATACGACCGCAAAACTCTCTCGGATCTGAGGGTATGTAGCCAGAGTCCGCTGGTTCTCCGACGATACGGCGCGCATCCTCGATGACCTGTTTGTCTGAGGCGAAGAGTTTCGTGTCAATAACGAACTCAAACTAACCTACGAGGGAGACACGGACCTGCTCGACGCGCAGCTTCAGCGACCAGCCGACACATCGAATAGACAATGACGGCGGTGGCACAGCTATCAATCCCGCCGCTCAGCGGGACAAAATATCCCTGCGTCCGTGAGCGTCGCAGGTAATCCCAGAGCCAACACGCTGGTCCAAGTCTGACAAGTTGTATGGGATACGTGAGCATCGTTTCAGCAATATCTTTGGGAGCAGAAGCTTACGCGATCTCTTCCTCTGGGGTGTGGAACCTGACCTTAAACGAAGTCGGATGGTTGAACTCCGCGATCTCATTGAACTTTCCACTCGAAAGCGCAATAGGCGCATCAATTCGATGGTACCTCTCCGCTCCCGCAGCCTGCATGCTTCTGCTGCTCTTCGCCCTGTGAGCGCGGACGTCCTCAATATCGATAGTGGCAGAGACGACTTCAACATCATTCAAAGAAAATTGACTGCCTTGAGCAATGATGTGGCCGTTGATAGCGATCATAGCACATCCATCGTAGTATAGTCGGTCGCCGTCGCAGCCTTGTTGGTTGGCATAGAGGTAAACGCCACCGAGCTGGACTGAAGATAAGAAATTTATATCTATATTTTGAGATGAGAAACGAACCTTCTGCGTGGCTTCCTTGATGAGGTCAACACGGGTGTGAAGCTTGCGCAACTCGTGGTGACTGCCACTAGAATTTGTGAAGATCTCGACGCCATCGAGGCCCATGAGAATATGGGGGCTGTCGAAAACAGAGCAAAATGAAAATCAGCGTGTAATTCCTGAAGACGCCAAAGAAATGTCCCTACCTCGCGGGCGTGAACAGCTCCTCACATAACTCAACTCCAATACACGTATCCTGCGTGCTAACCACACAATCTCCAAACGGAACCTTGACCTGATTGGTCACTGCCTGAATGATCCTCGGCAAGAAATGGTCCTCCCATTGCCGATGTTTCTGCCACGGCGTGAAGTACCTCAGCTCGCGATAATTCCCGTCGTTCGCCATCCACATCTTCGGCCGGATGAGGAGGATCTGTTTGTTGTGGATGATAACCCGGCAGTTATAGATTACGTTCTTGTGTACTACAGGCCTGGCGACGCATGGTTCAGTCAGGGTCCCAACATTCGTAAGATAAATCATCGTAAAAAAGGATTCGGAGAGAGGTGAAAGAAGACTTACATCCCGATGTCGCAAACGATATCCTTCACATCGTCATGGGCGAGGATCTTGGCAAGAACCTCCCACGAGTGCAACACTGTATCGCCTATCAAATATGCAAGCATCCAAGAATCGTTAGCCATAACGAAACTTATCCTGCCCGTGCCATTTTGCTGCAGCTACAAGAATAATCCGGAAACAACTGATTACCTTCCAAGAAATGATCCAGGCATCCATATCCCCTGAAAGGTGAAAAATCAGCACATTCACGTTTCAGCCAACAATAATGTTTAGATGTTCTTCAGGCGGTTGAATCAGTGTCGGAGTCTTACTCACGGTATCTCGAGCTCAGGTCCAACTCTCAGTGTGGCGCCCCTCTGCTTCGCAATCGCGATACTTGCGAGGATGCGCTCAAGGTTACCCTAGGAAAAGGCAATCAGCAACACCACACACACACACACAAACAATCGCGATGCTACCTGAAAGTCCAGAGCCCATTGATTCAGAGAACTACAGGTACCTTGAGTTAGCTAGATTTGTCGTCGCTGATCTTACAGCGGCGGCTTACCATCTGATCCGACAAGTAAACCAGACGTCAGAGGGTGGAAGGACATAAAAATGAGAACATACGTTGCAAGCGTGATCTGATGCCCCATGCCTGTGGTTGGAGCACTTCACGAAGAGTCGGTGGACGTATGTAGATGGTTCGCCACTTCGACTGACTCGAAGTTCAGGGGAACTTGAGCGCTGCGGCGGAGGAAATTCAAAGATAAGATATCGGAATTTGCCGATTTTAACGTTCTTTCTTCCCAGACACTTGGCGCCCGTTCAAGGAGCTGTTAGATGTGGCACTGTGGCCCTCTCCCCGTCATCCGTTCACTCACGTCTTCTTGAACTTCCGTAATATTACGGACCACACAAATTCGAGACAAGAAAATACAGTCACAACAGCATAAGACATATATGTACAAGCGATGAAAAGAAAAAGGCATATGAATAGGAGATACATATTACAATACTTCAAGATAGATCGCGATTTCGACAACGGCCATACGAACATACAAACGACAACGTACACCTCACTTCTCATTCGACTTCAGCTCAACATTGTACTATTAACGCGCACGATAAAACAACCCCGTCAGAGTGACCACGTAGGAACAAGATCGAATGCATGCATACCTGAACGATCATCGAAGTCGCCCACGGCGTCGGCAGATGGTCCTTGCCCAAATACTCATACCTCAAAGTATTGACCGCGTTCGTCCTGTACCTCTTTAACTTGCCCGACTGACCAGGTCCACGACGAAGGTGGTCATATTCGAAGACAGCTCGGAGAACTTGGCTCATGATCTACAATGAACCAGAAGGTATCAACGTAAAGGTCGTATGTTTGATTCACGAGTAGTGTACGAACCTTCATCGTGATGTCGAGACCGAGACATCTATCCATTGCGATCCCCATAGTCAGCGGAGATGGCGCAGATTCGTGGTATCAAGAAAAGTACGCACCTGACCGCGCCGTCCCCAATCAAGTACTTCTTCATCTCACGATTCAGATCAATCGACTTCGGCTCAGCAAATACAGTCGCCTGCGCATTGATAAATTAACAATGAGAAAGGTTGGTTAATAATGACGTTAGTAAATCACTCACGTCCATGCCCGCATGGGCAATATCCACAAAGACTTTCTGACCCCCTTCGATCCTAGCCGCACCGACAGTCTCACCGTGGAGGGCCTCACGCCAGACACCACGGAAAGGTGGGTCAACCCCTTAATAGTTGGAAGATTTAGTCAGTAACCACAGAGACTGGATGAGCGAGACACTCACTCAAGGCCTCGCAGAAATACGCGGACAGCTGCGCTACGTTCTTCGGATCGTTGAGGGCTTCCAACGACGGCGTGTTCTTGTCGTCCAGGTAGACATTGACGACGCTAATGAGGCCTGCACGAAGAGATCATCATCCAAACGATAGGAATCAACTTCAATAGCACAAAGACTATGTGAGATAAGAAGAACGTACTCTGAGAAAGCTCAACCGTGGCCCCTACCATCAGCGCTAGGATATTATTCGCAACCTCATCGGCCGACCTCCCCTGCTCGAACAACTTCTCCGCCAGTGGGAGAGTCTTCTTCTTGGTCTTCGAACCGGAGAACAGATGTTGAATAGACTCCGCCACGCCTTCAACGAGCGAAAGCTTTCAAGCGTAGTAGTATCAGTGGATCAGTGAACAGGTAAGGGAGATAGCGGGACATACCCCTCCACCGGCATGGAACACCACATGCTCCTTGATGGAACGATGTAACTCGTCGACATATTTCTTCACTCGTTCTTCAAGCATCATTGCCTTCGAGGGGTCGACGTCGAGGAAGAAGTACCTGTCAGGAACAGAATTTATGTCTCAGTCAGTGTGCAAGATAGACAGGATAAGAAACGAAGCTCACGTATAGATGTCGGTCAACATATCGAACAACTGGCCCTCCGTGTAAGGCCCGGACTGATGCTGAGTCTTCAACGTGAAGCCAGCCTGCATCACAACCGCCATCAGTATCCACCCGGAAAAATCGAGTCTCGAACGCTACTCGAAAATTCGTGGGCACTCACAATCTCAGTCGCAACCCATCTGATCGGAATAAACCTCAACGCGTCCACAATATCCACGTTCTTGATTCGCTTATCCGACAATGTAAACGACTTCTCGTCGATCACCGCTTTCGTCGTCTGATAGAATGACATCGCGATTGTGTTTGTAGAGCCCTCTTCGGCTGTGAGTACCCGGAGGACTTCGCGCTGGTCGCGTTCACCCCGCGCGGGATCGCCGGACGCGATGAAGAATCTAGTCGCACGAGACATATATTCAGCTTGAACCATCCCATTCATTCCGATAGAGGGGAAAAGAAAGAAAGAGAATGGCAAGACGGACCCATTGTCCTTGATGATCCCCGTAACAATCTTCGCATAAGGCTGCTTGAAGTTCTGGCTCTTCAACACTGCCTCGACATCGCGGTACTCATTCACCAGCCCAATGACTGGAGGGTCACCGGGACGGGAAAAGTTGTATCGGTGATCTTGTCCGAGCTTGGCGAGGAAACCTTTTATGGACTCGGGAGTCTGCAAGGGGAACCAGGCGTAGGTACTCTGCAAGTCGAAGGTCCAAAGCAAGCAAGGAAGACATATTAGTATGTCACAGGAAGCGAGCAAAAGGAATTTGCGTACGTTCTCCCCAAACTCATGCGGAAGCGCCCTCATCAATAACTTCCCTACGATACTTCCATTACCGGGACCTTCTGGGTCTCTCTGACAGTCCGCGAAGCCCCACCTGTATATACACATATTAGCCAACCCTATTTTAGGGGAGAGTGGTATAAAACAAATAGAACTAACGCAGTCATGTTGAAAGGCGTATAATCTGCCGTGAAGAACCGATCGCCACGAGTGAGAGCTATCGCGTCACTGAGAATCGCACGACTGATAGTATAGCCTAACAACGTTAAAAGTTTGTCGTCAGTGTCTCTATTCTATGTAGAGCGATGGGTTTGATCTGGAGAGAAGTCTTTACCTGGACAAAGACCTGCGCCATCGACGAGGGGCTTCGCCTGTTCCGCCTGCAGACCAACGTAGAGCTCTGGGAAGTTGAAGCTGCGTGAGTCGAAGAATCATCGGGGTACTTAGCATATGGCGAACATACCGAGGTTCTCAATATCTCCATACAACTTCTCGGCGGCGTAAGCAATCTCGGCGTCGGGGTTCCACTCGAGGAAGCTTTCATAGGCTGTATGACCGTGTCAGGTTCATGAGTTAAACAATTCGACTCAAGGGCACATGGGACGACGTACGTTTCAAACCAAGGAACTACAGGAGGTTGGGAGACCTTATATCAGTACACGAGTGCAGCCAGAATGCAGCATATATCATACCTTCCTGAACTCATTCAAACTGCAAACACCCCACCTCCTGTTCGACTCTATTCCCATGATCTCGTGCAACCTCATGATCTCAGGAGTACCCCGAGCCTTAAATGCCGCAGCGGGGTGCTCCATCCTACAACGCATACATCAGTCTCTCAGTCAATGACCAGGCACCAATGGTCACTCGTAGTAAGCAGCCCGAGTACTCACGCGTTCTTCAGAATGGACGCGAGATCACTGTCCTTGAACATCCCGTCTTCTTGTCGCTGCATGCTATAAACGATCGAAGAGACTAAGTCTCCCGGAAATACGAATCACACAAAAGAGAAGGCACTTACCCTCCGAAAGTCCAGTGACCTACGTCAGGCTCCTGTTCCTTGATCTTCGCAGTAGCTTCCAAGAAGTCCTTTACCCCAAGCTACATAACAGAAAAAGTCTCAGAGCGTATCAAGCCATCAAGTACGTCGGATTTATCACAAACCTCTTCGACTGGCTTGTCGTTGAAAATATGTCCCAGCAACTGCGTCACCCACTTCTCATCCGCTTCAGACTGGTACCAGAGGCAATGAGATGAGTACCAAATATAACGCATGTAAGGTATAAAAAGAAGTGACTCACCGTCGTAGCATGCCACCTATAAAGACAGTTGAACTCGACGCTACAAACATTCCCACGTCCCCTCTCGAAAAGCGAATGGTCCTCCTTTCTCATTTCCTACGTTCAGATTCAGCCCCAGATCAGCACAGACAAACACGCTCGCGTATAATAGATAGGGCTTACTCCGAATGGCGAGAGCGACCATTTGCTCCCCGAGCGCACAAGGCCCAAGATACTTCCAAAGTAGTCAGCGAAGAGCGCCGTGCCGAACCAAGCACAGTTGATGAGACGAGCAGTTTGGAAGATGTCCTCCTGCAAGGGGTGGTGAGGTGATCAGATACAGGATCTTGAGCAGTGAAGCGGTAGATAGGACCAAACGGACCTCTTGCTCGAGGAGCTTCTGCATTCTCTGAGGGTCATCCTCGGAAATAGAATCGGGGTCCTGGTAAGTCCCACGCTCGTTGATCTCGAGCAACTTGTTGGCAATGTACTGGAAAACCCGATGAGTCAATACACTCTGGAATAAAGAGAGATGGGAATTGGTTGAACACACATTGTGGTTCCTGCTGAACAGGACCAACAACACACAGACGGCCGGAGGGAGGAGCATCAATCTGTCTTCGGCGAATGTGTCGGGCAGAAGGAGACCACGTCCGTCTCGCACTCGAAGCTTGTCACCACTCTCTTGGTCATGACCGTAGAGTGGCGCAAGGTCACAGTAGGAAGATCTAACACCATTTTTATCAGTGGGCGGGACAAAAGAAAGAGGATGATAGTGGGAGTACGTTTCATTGATGTTGACATCCTTATGGGAAGTACGGAAGACGCTGTATTCGAGGTTATTAGCCATGGCAGACATGCGAGAAGAGTAGAATATTCCCATACGTATGAATAACGAGGGCAGCGAAGGCAAACATCATGGATGACAGGCCGGCGGGATGTGGCACAAACTAGAAACGCAGAAAGTTAAAAACGTCGAAGAACATATAATCAGATGTAATGTTTACTTCGTCACGCCTTAAGAGAGTATCAAACACCAATCCAGCGTCTGGAAGTGTGTTGCGAGGGAGGGGGTGCGTCTGCTGAACAGAACGAGCGTAAGGCGTCCCGGCCTTCCCCATACTGGTAGGTAAAAAAAGACTAGTATCAGGGGACTGCAGTGCGATGAAGGAGTTTTGAGAGTACTCACTCAGGTATGTCGATATTGTTTCCCGAGCCATCTGCAGCCCTTCTCGCGTACTTGGGACCAATGAGAGTCGCCGGAGGATGGGCGAGATCGTTGTAGACTGAAATGGCATGAGAACTTATCAGGGGAAGGAAATGAGGCAGTAAAAGTAAGCAACAACTGACGCAGCTGGATGGTCTTGTTCTCAATCCTTGTGCGTATCGTACCTGCTGGCATCTTGGTGGATAAGATGGTAAGGACATGCTCCTGCGTACGGGAGTTGAATCGTGAGTAAAGGTCGCTATGTTGAAGATGTTTATACGGACATACCAGCAACATCTTGCGGTCATCGAGATCGTTAATGTTTCCGATGGCGTCGACGACGGCAGCCTGAGTTGAACCATACTTAGTTCAACAGCTGGATCAGTACATACGAAGCGTACCCACCAAAGTCGAAGGTTCATGGTAAGCACCGGTTCCTTTCGTCATCTAGTCCACCATGACGAGTAAGCATGTTAACAAGCCACTAAACGGTTATATTGGACGCACATGCTCGCGGAAGTCTTCGACGATCTTGGGAAGAACGCCTGGTTGCTCTTGCTCCGCACTGCCATTGTTAGAACTACCAGTATTCTCAGCTCTCTTCGAACTAGACCTCCTCAGCTGCACCTTAAAGTCAACACCGCGACATCAGCGTCAAATAGAAGCCACGAACCGAGGTCGCTCTCTGCATTATCTTTGGGACAGAAGCCATTACGATGGAAGAAGGGAGTTGGAGGGGGGGGACAAGGACGAAGGAGGAGAAAAGGAGCTACTGTCCTCCTGCTGATGTCGAAGCCATTATATGATGGTCAGGAATCCACCCTCGGTGAATGGAAGACGGATTCTAAGCTATTCTAAGTCCGCGAACTCTCTGTTTTGGGAGCGCTGGAATCTTCTGAGCATCGTGCTTGCCGGATCAGTATGCCATGCATCCAGTTGAGGTCATCATGTTCTTTACGCCGCTTGAAAAAGTCAGTCTGACGTCGCCGTCTCGACGATAGACACTCCAACGTGAGACGGTATCCACGATTGATAGCACAAGCTCGGCGGACTTCGTAAGTGGTAGTCGGTGGCGAGGACTACCACGGTTTGCAGTCCCCAACGTCCAAGAATCGGACGCGCAAGGAAAAGGGAACTCGAAGAAGTCATATTGAGCGTCCTCTGACCTACGCTTCCCTACATAACAACATGTAACATGCAGAATCTGGTGTGGCGCATAGCAAAATGACTGTGGGAGGTCTAGAAAAAGCTTCCATGCAAGTGAATCTCCGAGAGAGGCGGCAGAGTTGCTGTTAGGTGGTGACGGACAGCAAGAATGTTCGTCAGTCGACTTCCCACAATACTACCCCTTGTGCGGGTACAGTATTCGGGGGAACAACACGGCGTCAACCACTGAAGTATTCGCCAAGTTCGGCACCAGTCCTGAGCAACGAGAAATCAGGAGTGCGACCAGACAGTTCAAGTGGATTGAAAACTCAGCAGATGGTTCGACTCCAAAAGCCCTCATCCACGAAGAGTCGCCGAGCATTGAGTCGGACAATCCCGGCTCACATCTCACGCCTCTTTACGTACATACTTGTGCCACTTCAAAACTCAAAATGTGGCGAGTCATGATCCAGTCAACGGCAACATGAACATCACCTCAAAAAAAACTCAGAACAGCCCCAGGAGACATCAACATACCGACATCGCATCGTACATGACGTGACACAAACGATTTATGAATCGGTGGTAAGTACGTCGTACATACAGCATGCATGTCAATGAATCGGAATGAAAGGGAATCCCGCCGATAAGGGTGATGTAGGTGGGTAACAGAAACAGAATAATGAAGAAACAGGGGAATCAGAATGAATGGGTAAGTGGATGACAGTCGAGGTATCAAATGATCGGACACACAAGAACACACAGAGGATAAAAGAAAAGATAAAATGACAAATGATGAATGACGAGAGAGGAGAGAGGAGAAAAGAAAAGAAGTCCCAGGGAGAGTTTGATTGCACAATGCCTACTACTAAGCTGAGCTGGGAGAGATTAGAGAGAGAGGAAAAGAGAGACGGATCGAGACTAGGTATACGTATGTACGCGAGCGACACTGTTGAGTAAGGTGGAAAAAATGAGCCCGTGGTATGTCGTGTCTGGGCATGTAAGATCAAAGAAAAAAGTGAGGAAAGTGAGGAGAACGAAGGGGTACCAGTACAGATAATAACCTGATATAAGATACGAACGTATGTAAAGAAGGGGGATATAAAATGTACACATAGAAGTAGCAGTCGAGGAAGAATGCTCAGAGGGAATGGACAGGGATGGAGAAGAGGTATGGAAAGATGAGCGGAAGGCGCGGGCACGAAACACGGAAACAGAGCATCACTGGATAATACACCCCCCCTCCTTCTCCTTCCCTCTAGACTCGTGCTTCCCCTTTTTCGTCCGTCTCGTCCCCACGTCCATCCCTCCCGGCATCCCCTCCGTCATACCCACACCAACATCCCCATCATTCGCACCGGCCACCGAAGTCCCAGAATAAATGCTCATCCTCGACTCCCTCGGAATATCCGTGGTCGTATCCGCCTCGGACGCCCTACTGCCCGACATCCTCGTCCCCGTCTCCGTGACGGACCTCATCCCACTACCACCCGACACACCGGCCGCATGTCGACTAGACAGACTCTCAGGCGCGGTGTTCATGGATCGCATGGACGACGTATGTGGCGAGCTGGACGAAGAGATCGACTTTGGTGGCTCCTTCGTCTCTTTCGTGTGCGTCCGACCGAGGATGGAAAACTTCCGACGAATGATGTTCTCTTCATGATGCTGATGCTGATGATGGCCTTGTCCCGCTCTGTCCCTTTCCCTCTCCTTATCCTTATGTACAGTCGCGGACGCAGCGGAAGAAGGCGTAGGCTCGGGAGTAAGCGACTGTCTAGACTGCCTCTTGAACGGATGGCGAACTTTATACGCCGTAGGCGGATGCGGAATCGGCGTCGTCGAAGTGGAATTCGGTGGCGGAGAGTGCGGAGGAACATCAAGGCTCGCTCGGGAAGAACTGGCAGCCCCGTTCCCGTCGCTCGTGACCGAGGTCGGACCGCGAGAAGCAGAGATAAAGTCGACTGGGCTGCCCCGCTCCGCGAAGTGCGCGTAGAGGAGGAGCTGAGAACGGAGGTCGCATGTCGGCGGTGCGTTCGCTGCGCATTTGGAGTGCGCAATGAGGCTGCATTGTGAGCAGAGCACGGCGCTCTTCTTCACGTTCTGCATACACACCCTGCAGATTACGGCTGCGCGGAGGAGGAAGAAAACATATCAGTATCAGCACGAACGATGATTCCGAGCAGAGTATATGAAACGCACGTTTGCTGAAGGTGGTCTTCACAAACGTATGCTCGCGGACGGAGAGAAGCTCGCTATCGGGAATCGTCTGGGGAAGAGGCGTCGGTGGCGGGACAGTTCCATTCGAAAGCCTGCGAGGAGAGCTCGGTGTCTCGTCCTCCACCTTCGCAGGCTCAGACATGTCGAGTGAAGCAAGGTGGCGGATACCCTCATGTTTATGAAGGTCGGCGCTGACCCTGCGAAGGAAGGGAATGCTATCTTGAGGCCGAAGATCCTGAAACAGGCATAGCCAGTCATGAGCTATCTGAATCCACGAGAAGCGCAAAAGACCAACCTTATGAGCACCCCAGTGCTTCTTGAGCCACTCGTGTTCGCATAGCAGCTCGGCACTGGGTCGTAGCTCAGGATCCTTGTCGAAGCACAACCGCAGGAAGTTACTCAGGGGTTCAGAGATCCCCTCCGGCAATGGCGGCATCTCGTCCTCGACGATACGGAACATGACTGTGGATCAT
Organism: Stereum hirsutum FP-91666 SS1; assembly: GCF_000264905.1. Taxonomy (NCBI): domain Eukaryota; kingdom Fungi; phylum Basidiomycota; class Agaricomycetes; order Russulales; family Stereaceae; genus Stereum; species Stereum hirsutum. The sequence continues at coordinate 1,012,957 of NW_006763137.1, forward strand.
TCAATGCATGTCGAGTCAGAACCCATCCAAGCAAATACAACGCCACAAAGGGGAGAATCCTAATACTCACCAGTCATAGTGTTCGCAATATCCCCATAAGGAGGCTTGCCCGTCAACAGCTCGATGACCGTACACGCCAAGGACCAGATATCCGACTTTGTGGACGCTCCCTTAAGTTCAATCACCTCCGGCGCCATCCAATTCGGTGTCCCCGCGACGTCCTTGATCTCACGCTCCATAGCCCTCAAGTTCAAGGACACTCCGAAATCGGAAAGTTTGACGTTCCCGTTCTTCGTGGTGAGGATGTTCGCGGCCTTGAGATCGCAGTGGACGACGTCCGATTGGTGGAGGTAGTGCAAGCCTTCGAGGATCTTGACGACGTAGCTGGCAACGAGCCGTTCATTGAGCTTTCCGAACGCTTTGAGAGTCTGCCCTAAGGATCCGTTTTCGGCGTACCTGTGTCGAATGTTAGCATGAATGTTGGGCCGCGAATAAGGGAAGAGGGAAAGGGAGAGACTCACTCGAGAACGATGCTGAGCGTATTCTCGTCGCGTGCCATGCCTTCATACTTGACGATGCTGGGGTGAGATAAGCTCTTGACGAGATCGACCTCCCTCATGAGCGTAGTGACCTCTTCCTCCTTGAGCCCGTCCAGGCCTATGCGCTTCACTGCGACCATCTGTCCCGTGTTCAGATTCAGCGCACGATACACAGCACCGAACTGTCCCCGCCCGATACAGTTCCCGAGTTGCTGCGACACACATAGCCCAAGATCAGTCAAAACATTCATCAAGCGAGCAAGAGAGAAAGAACGAGAGAAAGCACTCACGAAATGCGTAGGCGGCCTCCCCTCCTCCCGCACCACCAACGTCTTCCTCACCGCACTCGCCCCATTCCCACCCACACCCAACCCATACCCCCCATCCGCCGAATTCCTCCTCGACTCCCTCCCCTCCCTCGGCGGAGCCAACAAATCACTCGCACTCAACCCTCCCAACGGACTGTTCGTCCCGCTCCCCCCTGGTCCACCACCAGCCCCCATCCCCGCCCCCAGATTCACCATACTCTCGAACCTCGACCTCCGATTGACACCCAACCCACCCAACATCGGCTTCGCCCCGAACTCATCGTACGAATTCGGGCGAGGTCGTCTCCTCGAGCTCGATCCGTCGACCTCGCTCTGGAATCGTCCCCGTGGCTGAAGTGGCGGTCTATCCCTATCTTTCGACGAAGAAGACAACGTCGGGCCCCGTCCCTCTCTCTCGGACAACCGCCGCTGACCTGCTTCATCTCCCGATCCCGATCCAGAGGCCTCCTTCGACGCACCGACAGCAGCAAGACCCCCCGCCTGATCCGCCGAAACCGACCTCGGAAACGGAATCAACCCCTCTCCCTCTCCCTCCCCACCCACACCACCCTCCTCCACCTCCTCATCCGTCCCATTCTTCCTCGACGACGGCAAATAGACCCCATTATTCCTCCCCTGGACCTGGACCTGGACCCCAACCCCCATACTCGTCTTCGTACTATTCCTCCTCATCATCCCCCTCCCCTGCGCCGCCGAATCCGGACTCATATCCCTCTCGCGCGGTAGAAGTCCAGCCGGAGGCGGGACGTCAACGCTATGTCTCGACTTATGCGTCGTCGGCCTCCTCGCTACCAACTGCGGCAACGAATCCACGCTCTCATTACTCCCCACCCCTCCCACTCCGACTCCCAATCCTAGACCCAGACCATGTCCAGGTCCCGATCCAGGCGAGCCAGAGCCATTGAACCCCACGACTGCAAACTTCCGTGGCGATCCAGGTGAGGGCGTCATAGAATGGGAATGTGGTGAAGGCGAGGAGCTCCCCCCGAGTCTCGATTCGCTTCTGTCCGATGTCGATGGGGGATACTTGATAGGTATAGGCCTCGTCGTGTTCGTATTTCCATTGACGTTAGCGTTCTGCCCGCCCCTGCCGCCATGCATAGGCAACAACGCGTCCAAGAAATCATCCGGCCATTTGCCCTTACCCAGATTAATCCTCTCGATCCTCTCCCTCTCCAACACCTCCGCCTTCGCGCTCGCCGTCGTAGTCGTGGCGGCGGTCGTATTAACCCTCGCCAACTTCTCCCTCTCCCGACGACCGTCCCTCCTGGCCGCCGCGAAATCCTCAGCCTCCTCCGCTACCCTCGACAGATCAACCACCGCCCCCTCGCTCGGCCTCCTTTCTCTCCTCGACGTCGGTACCGGAATGTTGGGAATGCTGGGAATGCTCGCGATCGGCGAGGGATTGGACGTGGAGTTAGACGTGGAGTTCTTCCTCCCCAGCTGCAGATCATCCGCAAGCATACTTCCCTCCGTCCTCGACAGCGAAGGCCACTCCGACGGCACAAACGACGTCGCCTCCGTCGTCACCGTCCTAATCGTCCCATATCTACCCCCATTCCCATTCCCACTATCCCTCTCCCTCTCCCTCCCATACGCATGATGATGATATTGATGCTGACCACCACCACCACCCCTCCCGCCCACATCCAACAAACTCGAATAAGTAGTCGTATCCGTCGTCTCTGTCTGACCCGCCGACGAAGCCATCGACTGTCTCGCCACCGACTCCGCTCCACCATCAGACGTTAACGACTCCCGATCTTGGTTTGAAGGCCTACGTGAACGTAGAGGAGACCGTGGTGGTGGGACCATCATCATCGGCGGGACGTCGTCGATCTCCATCTCACCTGCACCTATACCCCCAATCGCGAGGCCAATCCCAAGCGTAGGCGTGTCCCTCCCATCGTCATAAAACACGTCTTCATCCAAGCTGATATTGGCGGCGGGAGTCCTGGTGGTCGTATTCCCACTTCGAGTATTAGCAGGAGTCGTCCGATTATTGGCAGCAGCAGTAGCCGTCCGTTTGGCAGTACTAGCAGCAGCAGCAGCCTCCCCATCGCTCGACGCATCCGAAGGCGTATGCGACCGTACAGTCGGAAGCGCAGGCGAAGGCGGCGTCCATCGTTTTCGGGGCGTCGTCGGACTGTGGCCGTGTCCATGATTATGATTCGGAGTGGGGTTTTGACTGTTACTGTGGTGGTGGTTGGAATTAGAATGAACGACGGGCGACCCCGACCTTCCCATCAAATTCGGCGTCGACGTCGACCCCCCTCTCACGCTCCCCGGTCCATACGGGCTTTTTCCTCGTCCTCCTCCACTCACTCCTCCTGCGCCTCTCAATGCCTCCCCACCCCTAATAGCCTTCGACCTCCCGCCCGCTCCCATGCTATCAACCCCACCTCCCTCCGCCCACCTCACAACACCGACAACACACCTCGCCACCCTCGCCAGCGCCTCGCTCGTCCCCTCTATCAGGTCGTCCCTCTGAAACAATATCTCCTCTTGTGCGCTCTCACCTGAAGTACCCGGCAGCCCGATACCATTCGGTGCGTTCAACCCGATCCCATGGTTCGCACACGCCGCCAAAAACCGCGTCACGTTCGACGTCCGCACTTTCCCGTCTTCGCGACTGTCGATGCGCGGGATGGAGCCGGGGTGTAGTTTGTTCATTAATCTGTTTTTCGGGATATGCGAAAATAAAACATGGGTTAGTCATGCGAGATGGGATGAAAGCAGACCAAAGCCAAAATAAAAACAAAAAAGGAAACGGGAGAGGGAATGAGGGAATGAGGGATATCGTCAGCGTCGCGTACGAACTACTCCGGAAACGGGAAACGGGAAACGGGAAAACCGCCCCGAGATGAGGCCAAGTGGAGAACAAAAAACCGATCGACACTAATGCGGGATGAAGAGGATAGGAGAAATTCGAGATTCGGGAAAGAGTGAGAGAAAGAATGACGAAAAAACACGCACTGGCAGAGCACATAACCATCCCTCAACGCCTCCGCGAATAACCTCCTCTCCCTCTCCTCCCCCGCCGCACTCGCACTTCCGCCTCCCATCCCTCCCATCCCTCCCATCCCTCCCATCCCTCCCATCCCACTTCCACCTCCACTCCCACCTCCACTTCCACTCCCACCTCCAAACCCTCCATCCCCGCTCTTCGCATTCCCATTCCCTGGCCCTACCCCACTCAACCCCCCTTGATTCGCACTCGCATTCCCCACCCCACTCTTCCCCCAAACCCTCTCCAACCTCGCCAAAGCCCTCATCCTCACCTCAACCTCCTCCGCCTCTCTCACTCCCACAGCCTGCACCAACCCCGGCGTCTTCAACATCTCTTTACAGAGCACGCTCGCCGCCTGTCTTATCGCCTCTCTGTGCTCTGGGTTTCCTCCTGTACCTCCACCCGTACCACCACTGCTACTATTGTTGCTGTAGGAGTTGGAGTTGGAGTTGGCTAGAGAGGTGGAGTTGGGGTTGGCAGAGGTGGGGTTGGAGAGGGTGGCGATGGAGGCTAGGGAGGTGGAGGATGCGTTCAGGTGCCGTTGATTATAATTATACGTTGGAGTAACGACGCGCGAATTAGGTGACAGGGCTCTTGGTCGCAGAGGCGTCGATGTAGATGGCGAGTTGGCGCGTGAAGCAGACGGAGACCGTGAATGTGGACGTTGCGAATCGGATGATCTGCGCGGTGCTTGGGCTTGTGAATCGACGGACGCTCGCCTTGCTTGCGAATCGACCGACCCTCTCCTCCCTTGTCCCTGTCCCTGCGCTTGTCCCTGTGCAGCAGAAGAGGAAGTGGAGCTTGAAGGCAAATGCGAAGTCGACGCAGAAACCAAACCCCGCTGTGAGCTCGCAGCAGTCGGACTCAAAACTCTACTACTACTCCGCGATGGTGACCTGGGCGTGAGCGGGGACGGCGAAGGCGAGGAGGGTCTTCTGCGTGTTGTGGTCGATGTTGTTGTTGTTGTTCCTGTCTCTGGAGTCGGCGAACTGGGATGAGGATGTGGAGGTGGAGAACGGGCGGAGGGTCGTATAGGTGATGTTGATGAGGAAGGGAGGAGGTCAGGCGAAGAGGGCGAAGAAGGTAATAATGGTGAGGGGCGAGATTTTCGTAACCTCCCTTGGGGTGTCGGACTCGCATCCACACCCGCACCACTCCTCGCACTGCTGCTAGCACGTTTAGGCGTAAGCGGCGACGGACCACTAATAATATCGCCGCCGAGTGATTGCGACCCTTTCGTATGACTATGTCGTGGACGAGTGGGCGACACAAGCGCAGCGTTATTCGAGGACGAAGAGGCGGGAAATGCGGATTCGGAGCGTGGAGAGGGGAAGGGCTGCGAGGAGAGATGAATAGCGGGGGAGGACATGGATGCTTGACGGAGTGAGGGGGTTAGGAAACTGCTGAAGCCCGCCTGTCGGAACCTGCTGTCCTTCCTCTCTCTTTCTCTCTGCTGCTGTTCTTGTGCGTCTGGAGGAGGAGAAGAGGGAGGGGAAGAAGGGTCGTGAGAGTGTGATTGGTGGGGTAAGTCCTTCCTGGACGAAGTCCGACGGAAGTTGACTTTGGTCTCGAGACGCTTGAGCATGTTCGTGTTCGTGTTTGAATTCGACCGGTCCTTGTCCTTGTCCTCCTCCGAGGGTTCGGGCCCGGCCCGCACAGTGGTGACTGTCGCAAAGTCATCGTCGGCGGTGGTGGTAATGGTGGGTGGAGGCTTGCCTCTGCCTCTAGCTGAGCGGATGCTTTGTTCGAGAGACGACCGGAGTCGTTTGAATGTCTTTGGTGGCGGGTTCGGGTTCGGGTTCGGGTTATTGGTGGGGTGGTCGGGGAGTGGCGAGACGGAGGATGTGGAGGGTTGTGGCGAGCGTGGTGGGGGAGGGTGTTTTGGAGAGGAGAGACGTGAGGAGAACATGTGTACGGGGTTTGTGACGGACGGGTTGAGCTTGGAGGAGGTCGCGACGGCGGCAGCAGCCATGTGAGACTGTTCATGCAGCGAGCGAGCGGGGGATGTGATGTGGCCCAGTCAGTCAGTGACTAGTGACAAGTTGTGGAGCGGACGGACATGGGTCAGCCACAACCAGGCAGGCTGAACGAGAGAGACTTACGGCAAGGCGCCGCAAACGCAGTGAGTGCTGGATATAGACTCAGTGATGCTCCCAGCGACGATTGGCGGTGGGAATCACCACCGTCCACGCTCGATCGGCTTCTCTTCTCAAGCTCCAACTAAGCTCTCGGCGCGTGCATCCGACGCCGCTGGTGACTAGTCCGTAGACGATGAGCTCGAGCAAAAAACAAACGGTCGTCGTCGTTGTCGTCGTCGGGGACGAGGACGAAGAGGAAGAGAAGGAGGAAGGGATGGGAGAGAGATGAGACGAGTGCCGCGGAGTCTGTTCTCGAAAGTCGCGTTTCCACGCGCCTCGCCAATTTCATCCTTCTTGCCTCCTTCCTTGGCACCTCTCCCGAACCGTCGCTTCATTCCCCGACCTAAGTTTCACCCTTTGTCCGCCCATGCTTTGATCCACTAAATAAATCCAGAGGTGCCTGCCCCGTCTCGATCGTACCGCCCACCCACTTAGCCTGTATTATTTATCAACTAACACCATCAATCCACCGCCGATTGACGTTGACAGCTCTCCACTGCCCTAGCTACCTCGCACTCTCCCTGTTACGCATATATTGTCTCACTACTTATCGATGACGCACAGCCCTCGCCGTGTCTCTCAAACATCTTTGCCACTTGCTTGACGCTAAGGTCCCAGAACCCAAAGGTACAAACACCCTCGAGCTCTTCTTATAATTATAGCGCCTCCCGTCGACGGGGCGCGTCTATCAGATCCTCCTTCCCCTCCCCGCTCCGAACCCGAACTCGGTACGACTCCCAACTTGGACCACCGCCTCGAGGACCGTCGGACCCGTTCTTCCTTCCTATCCCTATCCCTATCCTCGTACTTGTACCTGTGCCGCTGACTCTGAGTACATCCCGAGGTCGGGTCTTCTTGATAACTTACCCGTGTATAGCCTTCCTTAGACTCGGCACTCCCTGCCTCCTGGACCCGACTCGGTCCGACCGAACCCACTTCGTTTTCGCCTCTTTGCTTACTGTGACTCTTGCTATTGCCTCCTGCTCTTGTTAGTCTCCTCCTGCTAGCCTCTTGCTAATCTGTTATTCTTGCTCTGAGTAATCCGATCCAGCCGTCCGTGCACCACATCGAGCCCTGCCCGCGCACCGCATCGTATCGTATCGTATCGAGCCACCCAGCCTGTCAACCGATGCATAGAACCCGGAAGTCAGGATCAAACCCGATGCCATACGGTCTTACGGTCTTACGGTCTTACGCATCATACTGACCTCCCCAGTCCTGATGCAGATGTCCCACTCCTCTCCGACCCCGTTTGGCGTCACGGTTTTGCTTCGAGCGAACAAAAGACGCGTCATGGATGACGCACTAGTACTATTGCCGCACTACCGCCGAGGGAGGAAATCAAACTAAAATATAAAACATAAAACACATCGCTCTCGGAACGGCGAACGACCTCGTGAGGACTCAGGAAAGGGAATTTGAACTGGGCCACGTGAAAGTTGGGTAGGTGGAATGTTTCCCTTTCAGTGTCCTTTTGTCCTCCTCCGCCGGGAACCTCGTGTTCAGCACGGTACTTCATACGCAGTGAGACGACTACAGTGTCAATGTACGGTAGGTAATGGATTGGATTGGATTAGCAAATGGCCGTTATAATCAACGAACCGTCGGTCGCGCGATTCACCTCCTTTCACGCGAGAGGTCGCCGGATGGGGATGATTCGCGTTCGCGCCAGTGCCCGGCTGCAGAGTGCGAAAGAAAGGGAGCTCGAGGGAGAGGACAGAGTTGTCTCTGTTGCGTTTCGTGTTTGCGTTTACGGTATGTGGTATGTAAAAACATGACTTTCGCGACCGCGACGGCGAGAGCATTGTTCCAAGTTTCCAACCACTCGAGCTCCGTAGAGTGCGGGCTTCTTTTTTCTTCTTCTTTTTTTTTGGTCCATGTTCCACCTGCTTGCCTGTGCAAGTATAGACAGACGGGTAAGTAACGTGAACACAGTCCGAATCCCGCTCCCGAGCCGAAACTTGGCCAAAGCTTTAAAGCGGAGCGCGGAACGTGAAACGGAGATTACTCGCTCGTGGATCATCATCATCCACAGGCTACTGAGGACCAAGGCTCTAGTTCCCAACTCGGGTGCGTTGGCACCGTGAAAGGCGGGGTCAGAAGTTTCGAAGCTTTAGAGCTTCATGTATGTAGGTCCTACATAATGTATGAAGGAGATGAAAAAAAAAACATCATGACTGACAGGACCATTAAAGCAAAGCGAACAGGAACAGGAATAGGAATAGGAATAGGTACTCGTTCGTTTCACGTGTCCGAATCGAGGAGAGGGCTGAAAATAAAAAGGGGAGAGACAAGCCCAGAGTTCGTGTTCATGTTAGTGTTCATATATGTATCCGCGTTTGTCTCCGTGGCGTTCGTGTCCGTGTCCGTGTCGACGGAATCAAACGCGGTGAACTCGAGGAGTACGATCACGGGAAAAGACGGAGATGTTGAGAAATACCTGCGATGGCCCGGGCGTGAGGGTACCTGTACATGTATGATATGATATCAGAAGAAGAAGCTCGCCCTTATCCCCTTCATAAATACAAGAACTTCGAGGGAGGTCGTGCCACGCCAGGCTTCCCTTCCACCTGTCAGACAACAGGAGGCACAGAAGGAGGAAACGAGGTCTCCGAAGGTCTCAAGATCTCACCGTGATATCATGATACCATGATAGACGATACCGTGAAGTTACTAAAATTATAATCATCTGAATCATTGCTGACCTGTGATACTTGTTCTCGCGTCAGTTGCGAGTTGCTATTGTAAGCGAGTGAGTGATCACGAACGAGGACGTCTTTCGTTTTCTATTGAATTCTTGGGCATGAATCGTCGAATGTTGGCTACGAATCGGATGGTGGTGATTTCGTTACATAGCTACGGGCATGGTACCGGTCAGACTTGCCTTGTGAGTGTGATCAGGACGTCGACCCGATTGTCGTGGCTGGTCTAGAGAGGTCTCCACCGTTCGACGTTCCGACGGTCGTGTATCCAAAGCTTCATTCTGATTAGAACTTACCAACGCATTCCAGTAGTGTCATAGTCATCTCATGCGATTATTTAAGTCGATGTGCGATGCATTGATGCATGGGGATCGTCCTGCTAGAACAAAACTATATAAGCGAAGACAGAAGAAATTGTAAGAGGATAAACTTGACGATCCATTCACCATGCCAGCAACGAATGCACAGTCAGCTTGGTCGCCGGCGGCAGGGCATTGAGACAGAGAACATGCATCCTCAGGCTCCTCGGTCTTATTCCTTTTAGGTAGATATGTCCCAGGATACTGATAGGAGCACCAGGGCGATTCGGAGCGTGATTATTGCGATCCTGTCGATTTAGGATTCTTACTGGCGATGGGAATCAGAAGAACTGCAAAGAGGAAAGAGGAAAGAAGAGCGGTAGCGTGGCCGAGAGCACCGAAGAGGTTCATGATTCATGAACGTGGGCACAAGTTACAAGTGACGAGCCCGTTTTTTGATATTCGTAAACTCTCTTGAGGACCAGGACCTGAAATCCTAAAGCGTCATTGCGCGAGTTCGTGGTGTGCCGTGATCTCAGGCGAATGCGGGAGTGGGGCCTCTGTGGGATGATGGATCATAGGACCTGCGCAGAGATGACTTGAGGGAATACCTCGGGAGCGAAGTTGACGGAAAGAGGTGGTTGAGGTGCAGATGGGGTACCAGGAGGTTTAGAAGAGAGAAGTACGAGTGGAGCAAGCTGCAAGGGACGGAGATCATACTGGCAGCGTGACACACATAGAAGGCATTTGTATGATAGAAATTGAACATAGGGCATATTTATAGCGTTGTAATTTATCGCTCCACCAGCCAAATCTCCGGAGATGCAAAAGTTTACTTACATCGCTAAAAATATGCCCTAACGGGTGTTCATATGCGAGTGTGTGTCCGGGTGGTCATGACAGAAGAGTGTTCCGTGACTGCCTGAGGATATGTAAATCGACAACAATCGACATCATTCAAGTCAGTGCCCGGCATGTCCCGGTAATGAATTCCGACTTGGGCCTCATTCTTACATTTAAAAAATAAATCAACGCATTTATCCTTATAGCGCCGGTGGGACCAGGGGCGCTTTAAAGTACCTGCACTCCACTTACAGTAGTCACCACCAAAAACGAACAACGGGGCTCGGTCACAGCCGGGCTGATTTTACCGCTAGTTCTTATCCCTCTTGTGAAAATGCTTCTTTTCATGAAAGGAAGAGATCCCCAAGACAGAATCTCAAAATAATCAAAACTGGCGGAGTTATAAAATCTGGGGGGACTTATTTGGCCGTTTCCCGCCAAAGCGCATTATTGAATTAAATAATTGAATTAGAGTAACATTGTTTTTCAAGTATGTGCCAGGAGTTTTCTTTCGACAAACTGGATTTTTCCGCCCCCGGGCCAACGAAATTGGCCACTATTTATTTTTGGTGGTGACTAAGTGGAGTGCACCATAGGTACTTGTATCCGTACAAAGAGGGAAATTGACACCGAGTCCAAAAAAAGGCATATCTACTCCGAACACTGGATGACTTCCCGTAAAGAAAAAAAACTGTTTATTCGACGCGATCACTGCTCGGCAAACCTGCGAAATGACGATCGCAGCTCAGTGGTTGGCTGCCCTCTTCATTTCCGAGCGTTGCCGAACACCGATCACGCTGAATCAGTCGAATAGACATATATTTTCCCTACGGGAAGTCATCCACTAGTAGGTATGTTCAAGTTTCGAAAGAGAGGAATCGATCGTACGAGTGATGACCGCGCTAGGCGGAACGCACACGGAGCAAATCGAAAGAGATGAGATAATCGCCAGGATGATCTTGAGGTTCAATTGGAACTCGACAAAAATCGAATGGGCATTCCACCCTATTCCACCCGCTGAAGGTCACAGTAGGTAGAGATGTCCGTACAATTCAGACCAGATCCACCTAAAGCACGGGGAGCCCACAGCATACGGACATACCAGACCATCGTTCATATGCTCAATAACTCGAAAGAACACGAAAGAACGGAAATGGCCCACTGACGACTTGGAAAGGCTCGGGCGACGCCGACCAGTGACCACATGCGAACTAGGGTGGCACGTGGCAAGCATGAATCGCTCCATTGCCACACACTTGCTGCATGCGGTTCTTCGTCCGAGTACTTGTCTCACTGTTAGGACCGTCTGTGCAAGTGGAACCATTAATAGCATTTGATATCGGCGGTGTTTCAACTCTCAGCCAAACCGCGACCATTTTCTCCGAGGGCATACAGCGCATCGTTTTGAAAAGGCGTGTTCAGCGAGCCGCAGTGAGCCTTTGTCAATTACTTGGTAGTATGAAACACTTGAAGTGAAGTAATGTTACTGCTTGGGTATCATTGCAATGCTCGTCCCCTGCGCTTGTGTAGATGGGCGGGCTTGAAAACATGCCGCTTTCCGTGGCAAGTAATGGAAACTACCGGCGCCTGTTCGCTGGGTATTTAGTCTCGTCGCCTCCCACCCTTCAGCGTCTCTCCTCTTTCCTACCCACCAGTCTCCCCTAGAGTGCAGTCTTCCCAAGAAAGACCCGTCGATATGTCTTCCGTACCCAACCATGTTGGGAAGACTCTTTGCAGCCCTTCCTTACGTGAACACATGAAGGACGTAGGCAATATGGTATGCTCTCTCGGTGGTCGGTTCTGTTGGGTACACAAAATCCACCCCAAAAACCATGATTTACAGCACTGTCTAATCGTTTTACTTGGGTCCCTCAGATATCAGGATATTCTGAAGACACCGCCAGAATGATGTGTTGTGCAAGCCAGACCAGGTGCCCCGGAGGGTCTAGTGAATGCTTCAGCGCTCTGTGTCAGTATGGTCTTGAGAGTTATTTGTTTCATGGAGCAGCATTGACCGTTGTCTGCTACCGAGAATCTCTTGGGCACAGGGTATGTGCTAACGACGATCTGATGGGCAGACGATACTATGTTCATCATCTTCCTGTTACGGTGAACTTGTCCAGAAGCGCGAGTTCCTACGCCAGCGATGTCTTTATTCTTGTTGTTGGCCGCCTCTGGATTGTTCTTGATGTTAACAATCAAGTTGAGAGCAGTGAGCCCCCGACACTCTCTGCCATTCCTCGTGCAAAGATGATGCTGCCCTGGGATATCTTGCTCGGCATAGAAGTCAGACCGGATCCGCGTCATTGCCCAACTTTGTTATCTGCAGGCTTGCCCATGATGCCGCCAACTGCCGCCTTCAATCTCTCTTTTGCGCAATCGTATAGTGTAAAATTTATAACCATAAATATTCACAGCGCGAGGCCTATACAGTCGGTCATTGTTTGTAGCGCCATCAAGTCCCTTCCATACGCCACACATGCCTTCCGTATCGCACCTCCAGCCTGCACGGTCATCGCTCGCGCTGAGCTACTCGGAGAGATGTGGAAATCATATTCGAAAATTGAAAAGCCCGCCGAGATGTCCTGGCCCGCTTGTCAGCCGGAAACCGGAAAGTGTGACATAGCCTCCGCTGTTTCCCGTTATCTTCATGCAAAAACCGTAGTCGGCTCCTCATTCTCCTTCACCCAAAATCCTATCGCTAAGAACAACTCTCACAAGATCTTCTCGACGGCATTGCACAACCTATGCACTCATCCCACGACTATGCTTGGTCAGCCACTCGTACAGGAGTGGAGTGTTGTTTTTGCATCTTCTTCGGATGCATCTTCTTTGGATGCATCGCCGCTCACTTCATGCGGCACCTTCATTGCACTCTCACTGGCTATCATCCCAGCCTTGTGTAAGTCGACGGCTCTTGTGACCGTCACCACGAGGATTGTGCTCGCCACGATTGTCGTCATCTTCGCATCTGCTAGTTCAAACACATTCGAGGCTCGTGTAAGTATTTCCCCCGAGGCCATTGAAATACATGATCCACAAGCCACAGATATAGCACGTGTCTCTGGATACGGGCAACTAGATCGCGTGAGATCTGGATTCGACGTCTCTGACATTACGCATGACTACAATAAACATACAACTGCCTTTGATGATGCGGACCATGCTTCAGCGGCCAACTGGGACCCCTCTCAAGAGAAATACCGAGACTGCGATCGTGTCTTGGTGAAAGACGATGGTGGCAATTGCTACAGAAATGGATCCAATTCGACTTCGCGTCTGTTTGCTCTCCTTATTGGCATCAATGAGTACCAATATTTGAGGCATCTGAAAGGCGCTGTTCCCGATGCTGATGCAGTTCACGAATTTTTACGCGCATCGATGGGCTGTTCGAGTAGTAGGATCAGAGTTCTCAAGAACAAAGAGGCAACTCGGCGAGAAGTTATAACTGCGCTTCGAGCGCTGGCATCCAATGATGACATTGAACCAGGCGATCCTATCCTCATCTATTACGCTGGACATGGTGCGGAGGCTGATCCTCCAGCTGGGTGGCCGGCAGGCGGGGGTCTGGCCCCAAGGATTCAGATGGTCTGTGCCTATGACTTTTGTCCAAGTAGGAATGCCTATGAGGTCATGCAAGGTATCCCAGATATCACTGTGGCCGCACTTTTGAACCAAATTTCTCAGGCAAAGGGGGATAATATTGTTAGTTTTCACTATATCTTCACGATAATTCCAATGCTAACTATTCGTACTTTTCTCAATCAGACTGTCATCTTAGACTGTTGTCACTCTGGCTCGGGTACTCGTGAATACGATAACCCGGGAGACTCGTTGGATCTAGTCCGCGGCGTCGATCTCCCTCAAGACTACTCTGTTCTTCCAAATCTGGACCACGACATACGACGGGATTTGTCTAGTGCCCGTACAAATCAGGTAGTGCCCGAGTACGAGCATTGTGGGATGCGTTCCCACGTATTGTTGGCTGCCTGTCAGGCGGGGCAGCTTAGTACAGAGAGGGATGGACGTGGACGGTTCACGTCTGCTCTATTAGATGTTCTGAGCCACTATGGCACGGAAAACGTTACTTACGATGGCCTCCTCCATCTTCTTCCAGACCTTGATAAGTAAGTCCATTGATGCCATTCATATCCGCTATTTGTTGTTCATACATTCGATTCTATGTCTCTTTTCGTATCGTCAGCCAGCACCCTCAGTGCGAGGGATTCAATAAGGACAGAAAGCTGTTCAACGCTAGGGCTTCTGTTCCGGTCTGTCTCCCTCACAGGATAACCCGGATAGACCAGAAGAACGCCATAGAAAGGATACCTAAGAAGGCGAACTTTTTTACAAAGCTGTATCGTCTACTTCAGGATATGATCCGGTCCCACCCCCCTCAAGATGTAGTAATGTGTTACCAGATGGATGCCGGAGAGGCGTCTGGGGTGACAGAGGGTACTATATTCACCGCGTATGCCGACGACGATCGAAGCTCTCCTTCGCTTGGTGACCTCATTGTTGTTTCTGCTGATGCTTTTACTTCCGAGTTGGAAACTTATTCCAGCTCGCCCCAGGGCTCTCTTGCCTTACGACCGTCAGAAAATGCTTATGTGTTCCAAGCCCGCATGGCAAAAGAGCAGTGCTTGGCGTTGTCAATCCGAAATAACGACCCACGCCTCCTAGCTGTCTTCAATCGACTGGAAGAGCAGATGAAATTCATGGAGATTGAGGGGATGCCTGGGATCATGCTCTCTTCATTATCCCCGATGATTGAGTTGGTCAGAAGAAACGAACAAATCGCTTTTGAGATCCACGACCAAACCTGCCGTAATCATGGACTTACTGAGATGTATGATCAAGTTCCTTGTGATGCCGACGCCCTATTCCCCGTCATATCCAGTGCCGCGCACTTCTTCTATCACCTCAGGCGGGCCAACAGATCCACACCTATCAAAATCGGCAGGAGAGTCCGCCTGGAATGCTTCCGGCTGGAGGAGACTTGGGACGATTCCCTCAGCATGATTATGCGAGAAAGGGGGAAAAATTTGATTATGGATCATTCACTAAACCTTTCTGTGGATGACGAATCACACGAGAAGAACTGTTTTGGCTACAAGATTGTTAATAATACCAACTACCCCCTCTACGCCGCGTTGTTTTACTTCGACATGAGCGACATGAGTATAGGTCAGTGCCGAGCAAGCATCTCTCATTGATTGTCTTCGTGCTCTCATCACTGCGTTGACTAACGCTTTATGGTTTCTTAGTTAGCTATTACACTCCGAATACAGCCAAAGATGGCCACGCCGACGTCAGTATTCCCCCTAATGGCGAACTGTCAATCGGTTATGGATCTGGCGGCACCCCGCCTCTTCGTTACTACCTTCGTCCCAAGCAGAATATCGATGTCGGTATCTTGAAACTCTTTCTTTCGACCAAATGTCTACGGTTCTCTGATATAACTCAAGTCTCACCATTCGAACATCCACGGGCAGCTATGATTCAACCTCGTGTGAATCATTCACAATGGGACTCGATCACCTACCATGTTATACAGCGTCGGAGAGAGAGTAGTAAGCACATACCTGCAATTTTCAACGACATATGATCGGTTGGTTGGAGTATCACAGTCAAGGTACATTATTGAGTGGTTTATTTGTCCTACTTTCATTTCGTACGCTTACTGACATCTTGTTCTTTAGGTGGAGCAGCCTGCGAGGTTGGGCCAAGCTTGAATGAATTGGTGGTCTGCTGGCCCTTAGCTAACTCGCGCTCACTGAGCAGTGCATCGAAGCTTCGAGAATTCCAAAATGAATCATACAACAATGCTCCTTTCTTTTTTTCTTTTTCCTCAATCATTTTTTGAAATCAATTGTATTTGTATAGCGAGATGTCAATCTATAGAGCGGGATAAGGTAGTGTCCAGAACACGTCAACTCGGAGACCATTCGAACGGTGCGCATCTACGGGCGGACCAAATCATCAGGAGATCGGGGTATGTTAGAGGTATGTAAATTGGCAGAAGCGAATGTAAAAGTTAAGGGATTGTTCGTCATTAAGTACTTGAGTAACGCAAAGGGAAGCGAGGAAGGCTACGAAACCAACTCTCCGCGCTCTCTTGTATAGTGGGCAGGATTCTAAAATGTGGTGGTGGGTTGATATCTCTTTGTCAAAAAGGAAGACAGCCTAAAGACAATGGTGGTCAACAGTCTTCCAAATATTAAGATCAGATCCAACTTACCGGAAATCCGCTCCTTTAGATTGTTAGCACACATCCTCCGCTGAATCACATATACATCAATCGAATCCCAGAAATGCAGATCTTGAGTCTCTGTACGGGTGCCGGATAGCCGACTGCCCTCCAGAAACGGAGAAGTTTGTTCGATATTCACTTGCGGGTATGTTTTGTTGAATAGAAAAAGTTTGAGGATACCGACGTCGACATCCTGGCCAGGACGAAGAAGATACCGGTAAGGTGGGATGCCACCGGAGCCGTATCCGATTGTCAGCTCGCCACCGCTGGCGGGGATGCTGTAGGCGGTGTTGCTACCTCCGGATATAGTCGGACTGTAGTATCGTACTACGAGCAATGGAGTTTCAGTCAAGGTAACGGCAGAAGGAAGGAAGGCGATCAACAATAGATGATTACTGACTGCCGCTCACCTATGCTCAGATCGCTCATGTCAAAGTAAAATAATGCGGCGTATAGAGGCATTACTGTGTCGTTAACAACTTTGTAGCCATAGAGTTTCTTCTCGCTGTCATCCTCGCCAACGTACAGCTCCATCAAATTGCCCTTGATCTTGTTGCCTTCTTTTGGCTTATATACCCAATGGCTAAGGTTCTCGTCTAAACTTTCCAGCTCAAGTTCTGTACACTCCAGACGAACTCTGCCGTTGGATACCGTGGGGGATTTCGTGATGTGGCAGTTGAGGTGGAGATAGAAGAAGAAATGCGAGGCACTTGATATGACGTCACTGAGGCGGGCGACGTCGCATGGAATTGTGGCGCCGTGCATCTCCTTGAGCCCATATTTAAGACACGTCTCGTCGTGAATCTCAAAGGTAACACGGCCTTTGACTTTCAGGCTGCTGATCGTCACGACCGGTGAAGTGTCAGAGAGTATGGGCAATCCCTTCCACTCCCCATCTCGCTCCCTTTGAACGTCCTCGACCGCCTGCAGGAACAGGCCTCTGAGCGCCACGTCTTCTTCGGCAATCCACCACCGCCTGAACCGATCGTCCGTCGTGCGGCTCGTCAGCCGTGCGTATGCGGTTTGTGGCGACCGCTGGGCGTCAAGGTACGAGAGGGAGCCGTTATTGCATTCCAACACGGACTTGTAGGCCTCGACTTGAACGGCAGTGAGTGTTCCGAGTTTTGCTTGGGGACTGAGTTCCTCGTCGGCGTAGTAGGTGAACAAGGCACCCTTGGCAATTCCATACGAAAACCCTACAGACAGGTTGTAACGCACCATGGCCAATTGCACAGGATTGGGCTCCGTCCTCTTCCATTTCCCTATGGCAAAATTCAATGTCGAGCACGCGGTAGAATGTTCTGTCTCCGGTGGCCTCGGCGCCTCGGTTTGGCGAGTGATGAGAAACGGCCCGGGATTCGAAGGAGCTACCGTCGTGGTAGTTCTAAACAGGTGTCTCGTAGCGTGGAAGCCCTCACAATGAGGGTTCTGACTGTGACACAAAATCAAGTTCAGAAAGTTTTGACAGTCGTATGATACTTGGATGGCATGTATCAGCGCACTCACTCTGGTATAGGAGGTAAAGACTTGACAAGGTTTTCATATGTAAAACACTCCCATCCAGGACGATCGAGAGTTTGAAGAAGGGCCACGGTGAATAGGCCACGCCCGTCTCTCTCTCTACTGCGTTCGTTCTCCATGCAAGCGGCCAGCAAGACGTGTGACTGCCATGATGAGTCCTCATGATTGCCCGCTGGTCGACTGCAACGAGCCCCATCGGCAGTGTCACGGACTTGGGACCATATATCCTGGTCGAGTTTCGGAGATATGGCGTAGTCTTTGGGAAGATCGACGCCGCGAATTAAACTCGTCGAGTCTTCGGGTTCGTCGTCCTGTCGAGTACCGGATCCGGAAAAGCAACAGTCAAATATCACAGCCTTGTCACGGTATACAAAGGTCAGAGTCCGCGGGTGTCACGCGAAAGAAAGAAGGACCAACGATATTATCTCCCTTCGTCCCGGAAATGAGATTCAAAAGGGCTCCCAAAGTTCTATCTGGAATGCCTTGGATAACCTTTGTATCTGGAGTGTTACCGGCAGTGGAGGGATGAAAGTCGTATGGGCAAAGCATCTGGACCTTCGAGAATCTACCTGCTGGCCATCCCGCCGGAGGATCCACCTCCGCTCCATGTCCGGCGAAGAAAACGATAATGGGATCATCTCTTTTGATAGTACTGTTCTGTCCTAATGCCCTGATGTGCTCTATGATCGCGTCGCGGGTGGCATCTCCGTCTTTGAGGCATTTGATACGGTCTTCCGGATTCCCGCGCATCTTATTCGTTAGAAAATCGTAGACGGCATCGAGATCCGCAATAGCGCCCTTTAATTTTCGGAGGCGTGGGTAATTATCGATTGCGATGAGAAGGGCATAAGGCATCGGGGGCCTAGAGACGGTTCGTCGGAGGTGGGTTCATATTATTACAGATAGTGGTTAAGCTTACCTGCTCGAAGATGTAGTTCTGCGGACGCAGAGTAGCTTCAGCGCGGGTATCAAACGAAGGAAGTCTGTATCTTACTGAGGGCGAGCTCTGTGTTGCAGAAGATGAGGAGCTGTCTGGTTTGAGCTTTATATACTCCATCAGAAAAGCAGTGGACGCATGAACTTCCGAAAACAAACCTTGACCTATTGGGAGATGTAAGTACGTTTTGAACATGGCTGCAGGGAATACTAAGGAACTTACGGAACCATATCTGTCAGAGGGGAGTGGTTGGGAGAGGGGGCGGGAAGGTGGGACATGATGGTTTTGTCCACGGTCTCGAGCGCCGGTGACGGTGCATCTGCTTCACGTCTGCCAGAGCCCACGTGCACCGGCTACCACCGCAGAGGTCCGAGACTAGTCGTGCTTCGAGGGGCGTGATGCACCTGTCTTGCCGGCAGCAAACGCACTGGAGCAGAAATCAAGAATGCGCGGTTACATACAATAGCACCGTTCACGATCCTTTTCTGAGTGCAGAAAAGTGTTTTTAATATGAGGAAAGGTACACGCCAGCCGAAATGGAAGATAGAGGAGTCTCAAGGAGCGCTTGAAGCCGTCAGCGCTTCAGCGAACCGCAAAAGCGACTCGGCCGCTGCAAGCCTGCGACTCGCAACTTTGTGCTTCGTGAGGCTTCGCGCTCAGCATACTAGCAGCTCGATCTATCATTTCGGGCTGATAGTTGCATCCCTTTTCTCGAATTAAAAATGCTTTTCTGCATTCAGAAACTACCGGCGTGAACGGTGCCATTAGCTTTTGTAGGATACTCTCAGGCGTTCCTTTAGAGTTTAAGCACAAATAGCTTCCCATTCGCTGTCCGTCAGTACACACGCAAACACCGATGACGAGAAATTTCTTTTAATAGTTCGCCTGCATCAAGGCGCAAGGCTCCGACCGAGGCATAGACGCGTCTTTCCAGGTCATCCTACTACCGAATGTAGTCTGTGAGCAGTGATGACGCGTCATTGATAAGGGCGATTCGGTAAAACGAGGAGATAAGACGTAGCCTCAGAATTGCTATTCTGAACTCTGTACCAGCCTCGCTCAGTGAAGTCAGGGAGGAAAATATATGCGACAAAATACCGGGTCTTACTAAGCCATACAGCGCGGTGTCTTAACTGGGTCCTGGGTGATTTTGTTCGGGTGCGCCCGGAATGCGGTGCGATTCGGGCAAATTTTTTTGCGTCACCTTTTCACAAGAGCGGCAGACTGGTAACCACTTTTCATAGTACCAGGGTAAGTTTCGAGAGAATGAGTAGGATTGAAGCATCAAATAATGTGAGAGCGAATGCCTTGAGCCAATTGAGCTCAAGTTCAGACCGCGCATTCCGCGCGCGCCCAAGGCGACGCGTCGATGGCGTGAGAATCCCTTCCCCAAAGCGCAAGTGACACAATCCCAACCTTACGTCAGATCGGTCCGTGCGCTTGACTCGTGACTCGTGCGAGCATTTTGGCGTCACCTTTTCACACGGACGATAACGAACGGAGAGCGGCGCATTTCGCCGCTCCTTTCTCCCAACGACAACATCACCGTCTTCACCGTTTCCTGCGTTACTGACCGACAGACTACTTATACCAACGAGACTGTCTGCACACGACGATGGCAGGCCCTTCTTCAACAACAAGATCTCTAGCGAGAGCTAATCATGCCTCGGAAAACACTGATATGAATGCAGAGACGCCGATACATGATAGTAGCAGCACCAGTTCCGCTCAAGCGAGATCGCGGAAGACATCGGCGACGGGCAAGGAGAATGGGAAACCTATGAGCACCGTTTCGGTGGTGATGACGAAGAGACAAGGTAAAACTGGAGTCATGGGTACTCGAGCGGCGACGGGCACTGCAAATGGAAAAGGGAAGGATACGAAGGTGAAGATCAAGGAAGAGTTTTGTGTCTGTAAGGGGGAAGATGATGGCTCGCCTATGGTGCAATGCTCGTGCTGTAGAGATTGGTATGTTTTGTTTTATTTGTTTTCACTATCTCTTCGATCCCGACTAGTATCGTCTTTGTGGATTCTGACTCACTTGTTTTACAGGTATCATTTTCAGTGTATCGGTCTAAGCGAAGAAGATGCAGAGGAGATCAGTGAGTTTTCTCCGATTCTGTGCTTTTTGACCTTCATTTCTCACCCCATATGCACATATAGGAGTGTATGTGTGTGCTCCTTGTGAAAAGGAGACAGGACGACGAACAGTTAGTAAGTATCAGTCGTTTGTTACCTGTGTGTTGACCCCTTTCGATCTTTTATTATTCCTTTTTATGTTCGCATCCATTTGTTGCACATACGTACTATGCGTTTTTCCTCCTTCTTTTTCGGGTGGTGCTCCTGTGTGTGCTCTTACAACGTCGACTGTCCTGCGTTCACGATGCCCTACAATATCGCTTGCGCTTTACACCACGCATATATCGACCTTCGTCCGCCGCGTGAGGTTTGAGTATGTCACTAGACGCTCATAGTCCACACCATGCATATCGTCTGAGTCATAGTCACTTATACTAGATGTGTGCCAGTATTTGTCGATGCCTTATGTACGTCCCTGTTGAGGCCGTCGTAGTATCGAGACAAATTGGTATTTTGAGGCCTCGTCGGAAGACAGACAGACGCATGCCATACGCACACAATCGTACGCATATATGCCCATGCGAAAATACATAATTGCATGTAGTCCACCACAGAGCACCAGCACCACACCCGTCCATTTGTTCGCATTTTTCTTTTCCTCTTCTCGTTTTTTTTCTGGTGTTACAGTTATTATATCGTTGCTGACAACCGTTTATTCATTTTTATACAGTGGAATGGGAAGGCCCTGAAGCTCTCGAACCTGTCGACGACCCGGCCCACAAATCTAATGGAGCCAAGGACGAGGAGGCTGTTAGGAAAGAGAAGCGACAGGTTTTGGCTCGTGCTGAGGCTTCCGAGTCTAGCGAGGATGAGGGGAGCGGGGATGAATATAAGGAGGAGGAAGCTAATCTGAAGAAATCCAAGGGGAAGGTGCGTTTTCTATGCTCTCAAAAAACACATCACTGTCCTCATCCAGCCCCACTTCAGCGACCTGTCCGCCGTCTATCCACCTTTTCGGAGTCCAGTGATGACGAAAACTCCAAGAGTGCTACTATCCCTCGTTCGCGTCGCGCCAGTCAAAGCACCTCCAGGGTCCCGGCTTCACACTCAAAATCGAAATCCCATTCTCCCGGTCCTAATTCCCACTACTTGAAACGAAGGCAGTCGAACACCACGACACCTCAACCCCCCACGAAACGTAAACGTTCCGAATCCACCGCGACCGATGATCCTACGCGAAAATATTGTTTGGGCAAGCTGGTGGAATTGATGACGACTATATTTACGAAGCACTATCCGAGTGAAGGACAAGGAGAGGGTGGCGAAGAGGCAGAAAAGGACTCGGATCAAGTGAAAGAGGAGAGGGAAGCGAAGGCAAAGACGTATGGGTTGCAGCTCGAGCAGTGCTTGTATGATACTTACTCTGAGCCGGATAAGCAAGGCAAGGCTAGTGCGGGCGGAAAGTATAAGTATGTCTTCTCACAATCTCTTCTTATTCTCGACCTAAAAACTAACGCTAATGTTTTGGTCCATAGGGAACGCTTCCGTATGATTACGTTCAATCTTCAACAAGATGACCGAGTGCATATTCACAAGCAAATTGCCTCTTCTCAAATTACGCCAGAGAGACTCTCAACGATGTCCTCTACCGATCTCGCCTCGGAAGAGACACAACAGTCGATCAAAGAGGCAGAAAAGGAAGCCCTTGCGCATTCTATCTTGCAGAAGACCGTCCTTCCGCGCGCGAAGATCACGCACAAAGGTCTTGAGGATATCGAAGACATGAACGAGGATATCTCGAAACAGCGACAGCGCGAACAAGCGCAAGAGGAGGAAGCGCGAGAGAGAAGGGAAAGGGAGAGGCTCGCCAGACTGAGTAGGCCTGCGCTCCCTAACGTTTCGACGTCGTCTTCCGGTGGTGCGGGACCCTCGAGTGGCTCCGTACCACCCGAATCGCCTGGCGTACCTCGTACGCCTCAAACACCGACAACATGGGGAGGTCCTCCTCCCGTTCCTATCCATTCGTTATCGTTCGAACATAACGTTTCGATGTCCTCGCCAACTGCTACCGCGCCAAACTTCATGGTCGGAACCCGACCTCTCTTCGTGTCGACCGCTTCAGACTACCCACAACCGGTTGAGGGCGAGCTCAATCTAGGCGATCTCATCCATATCGACGACGAGCCTCCTGCTGAAGGTTCCAGTACCCCCACCTCCCTGTCCGCCAGAGATCATTTCCCTACGACTGGCACCAACGCACCAGCCAATGCAGAGCTATCGCTTTCCTCGTCTTTATCTCCTACAATGGCCGAACCATCTCCCGTACATTCCACGACGGGAATCTCGCCGTTCGCTGCTAGTCGCCCCGACATGCCCCCGCGTGCTTCGTTCGATCTTAGTAGTCTTTGGACCGGACCGAAGGCAGAAAAAACGGAAGAAGACCCTGTGGAGAGGGCTCCCACTCCGCCGCCGAATGCGGAGGAGCAGGAGGAGGCGGGTATGGACGTCGACATGGATATTGATGGGCCGGACGAGGAGCGACGTGCTGAGAATGTGGGAGGCGGGGAGGGCGATGATGATCATGACTTTGATATGTTTTTAGACGGAGACGAGAAGATGGATGCGTCCGTTCCTATGGTGGAACAGAGTCCGGAAGAGAAGCTCAAGGCTCTGCCTACTGTCTGGACTGGTATTGTGCGTTTGATATTACATTCTTCGTGTTACTACGACGACTGACTTTTGTTTCTATCATAAACAGATAAATATGCCTCTCGACTCGACGATTCCTCAGCAGACGGTTGTCAATGCGAAGCTCGTGGGTGGGCGACGGATGGAACAGGATTCTCCGCTTTGGCATACCTTGTTCCCTAACGGTGTGTTGCGTATTGATGGCCGTGTGCCCGTCAAGAATTCGGAGGCGTATCTCCTACAATCGAGGCTGAACTCATCCAAGGAGCTCATTGCCGTTGCCTTCATGCCCAATTCGGATGACGATCAGAACGGATTCCAGGTGCTTTCAGAGTTCCTCATTAACAAAGAGTGTGTTATCTGTCCTTTGACTTAATTGCTTATGATATATATGATTCGGGAATAATGCTGATGAATATTCTACTTTACAGTCGTCACGGTCTCATCTTCCCTTGGGGCAATCGGGGCAAAGAATGGGGCAAAGAGCTGTATATTATACCTCAACGCACGATAGATCCCATACCAGAGTTCATGGATCTTCTTGACGACCTCAAGCTTCCGAAAGAACGGTCGTCCGACTGTCTCATCGGCGTCTATGTTCTCAACAGAGGAAAACTTGTACCACCACCGCCGCCGCCGCCACAAGCCTCTGGCATCTCAATCCCTTCCATTATCCCCCAAATGCCGCCTCCTTCACACCACACCACGACCTCTTTCCCCCCGCCCATACCGTCTGTATCACCACCTACGGCCTTACCAATGCCTCCACCACAGCTTCCTCAATCAGCATTAGCAGCAGAAGTGGCGTCGCTTACTCCCGAACAGATCCAACTCATGTTACAAGCCCTGCAGACGACACTCGGACCAGCGGCTTCGAACGGTACACTACCTCATCCGCAGACACACCCACAGCCAGGGTCACCACCTGCTGCCAATTCCTCCTGGTCCAACTCGTATTCTCCGTTCCCACCCTCGGGTACTCCACCGAACCCCGTGCCCATTCCCCAAGCCATCTTCGATTCACCACATCATGACTACGACAGGCATGGTCCCTCATATGGACGGGATGATTATGATGACAGACCCGGAGATGGGTACAGAGGTGGCCGTGGGCGAGGAAGGGCAAGGGGGCGTGGTCCTCGTAGGGGCGGTCGTGGTGCTGATGATCGTGATCGCCGTAATTCGGATAGTGGATGGTCTTCGAGACGTGGGAGGGGTCGAGGTGGTGGGGGTGGGGGTGGGTCGTCTTCGGAATGGAGAGGTGGGAGGAAATGCGAAAGGGAGGCTCCGGCGTTCTGGCAGTGATCTTTGGTTGATCGAGATGAATGAAATGAATTCATTTTTTGCGTGTATTTTTAGGACCGCCGTCTGCGATGATGTTTTCTTCGTTGCTTCACTGTGTATCTTTGGCTCTCGAACTTTACTGATTCTCTTTCCTTATGGTAATGGTACTGCTGGGGCTGCTAATGTACTGTAATTTGTCGCTGTTTGCTGGATGAGGGTAACACCTAATTCTTCATAACTATCAATACTATCGTACATCTGCGTTATCTGGCCACGATTGTCATGCTGCTCTCCGTTCAACTGCAACTGTATATGTGCGGAAGTGTGACCAGTAAAACGTGTTATGAGAAAAGTCCATAAATAAACCGTATATGCTCGTGTTTGCGTATGTGTGATGTACGATATGCAGTGACTCAGAGAAAAATCCAATGCTGATCCTACCTCACTCCGGCTCACTTTACACCAACGTGTTTACTGATCTCCATCAACATATTCTCGATCCTCGCCTGCCTCTCCTCCATCTTTATCAACCTTTCCTGCCACTGCAACGTCCCCACAGCCTCCTCTCTATTCTCCGTGTCACCCACCGTTTTCGGTTGACTTTTGCTCTCACCGGGATCTTCGCCACCATCACCTTGCACCTTTTTCCCATCTGAGACTTGGTCGGCCTCCTCCTGAACGGCGGGCTCGTGCTCTCTCTGATCTGGACTTTCACTCAAAAGCGCATCAAAGGAAGGTCCACCCTGACCATGTCTCGCACCACCCCCGTGACTCCCAACTCCCATCCTCCTCGGAATATCCATCCCAGTCGGCCTCCTCGCCATCGAACTCAACCTCCTCCTCATCACAGGCCCATAACTCACTCCTTCCAAAGTCCCAGCCTGCGGATGGTCCTCCTCCGGAATATCCGTATCCACCACCAAAGGCTGATAAATCTGAGCCAACGGACTCGTGAAACTCTGTGCCATCTCCGCACCGCGGTTCAATGCGGAGTTGACACGTTGGCGGATCGGGTGGTGGCCAAAGTGGCCTCCGGTGTGTGACGTGGGCGATTGAGGGCTGTTGTTGGTGCTGTTGTGTCGGGAACGTTCTTTGTCTTTGGTGGGTGTGGTGGGTGCGGAGGGGTTGGAGGTGGGAAATGGTCGAGAGGTGGTGTGGGTTGAGGAGCGGCGGCGTTGGGATTGAGAATGGGATGGGGCGAGGGAGTGACGTGAGGCGGAGGTTGAGCGTTCGCTACCCATAGGAGGTGGGAGTATACCACTGTCTTGTGGGTCCAGAGCGCTGTCGAGTTCATCCTCTATGTCGAAAATCTGCGTGCGGATACAGATTATTAGAACTATGAGATTCAAGTGACAATTACCCCACTTACCGCATCTATCTCTGCGCCGCCGCCGGTAAGACCGTCAAAGATGGCTAGTAGTGAAAGTGCGTGAGTAGAGTTCTCATCACGGGGACGTTGCAATAGCCTACTGAGTCTTTTGAGTTGCCGCGGAAGCGTGTCGAGAATGTGCTCAGTGGTCATCATGAAGGTCTCGCCAAACCCGGTCGTCCCAATCCTCCTCGCATGTCGCTCATAGATAGCAACAGTGATCAAAATCGGGAAGCTTGTCAATCTGAGAAGAAACAGAGTATGTCTTATTCGACGATGTCGATACAGGGATAACTGATGAAACTGAAGCAGACCTGATCATGAATACGTTGACCTGTCGGTTGTAGCCACAGATAAGTATTGAGCTACGTCAACTTTCAGGAGGAAAGCTTACTTTGTGGAACCACCGAGGCGACAAGAGATAGCTCGCAGGAAGCATGATGACGAGAGCCAAGAGGTTGATGGGTGGCTGGTACGAGAAGAGGTAATCCGCCTTTACACTGTTTCCGAGAATCGAAATATATCAGTATCCTTTATGCAAGCGTGGACATGCGTACCCTTCTATCGTGGACACAGCACGTCTGAACATAGCCTGGTTTGTATCAATGAGGGGCCGGTAGGAGGAAGGAGAGTAAGTGAGAAGACGAGACAACTCACCTCGGCGGCAGCGTCGTCATTGATGGTCGAGAATGTATGCGACAGAATCTATAAGCATGCCATCCTTCAGGTCCGAACTGTAAACTAATCCCAGTTTAAGAACATACAGAAACGAGCACTGAGTAGAGGGGCTCGAGTCAGCCAAGACTACCGAAAAGACGAGGGAAAGATGGCCTTACCGGTCAAAAGCAAAGTGTTACTCAGGCAAGCATAAGTGACGAGCACTGGTGGGCCGAATATCGAGTTGAATTTGGCTGAAACATCCCGGTTGAGTATAGAAAACAAAAAACACATTACTTGAACATACAAGCATTCTCGAAACCACTCGCATCAAGACCGAACCAAAGATCAAGCATCCACCAAGCAATCGTACTTTGAAATTAGAAAGTCAGTACGCAAAGTGGATGCGTTTGTACTTGTGTTGAGGGCTCACCTTGCGGGATAGCTGTAAAGGAATACATGACGTCAAGTGGAAGACGACGAAAAAAGTCTGTGTGATACTTACCCTGCATCATCTCTTGCAAAGCTACATATCCCAACGATATCAGGAGAGTATGGACAGTATGGAGAAAGTAGATACCTACGTCCATAAAGCATACAGGAAGCCCCCGAAACAAAACGCGGCGATGAGCATGAGGGCAGCAAACTGGGCGATCATAGCCCGCAGAGACAGAACCATGAGGTTATTTCGCAGCGTAACAAATGCTAGTCTGTAGCGTCGTTGATCAAGATACAAGCTCGACGGTATCTATTTAAAGGATCCACATACCGAGGGAACATGAGGCATGCTATCAGAGCGAGACAGTTGGTGCCCGTTTCCCTAGCCCAAAGACCTGGAAATGTTGTCACCTAACATACGACGAGCAACGACTGTGCGACTTACTGTGGTGATAGATCCCATAGATTCGGAGGGAGGCGTAACTGAAATATATCGTCACTGCAAAGACAAACTTCAGATATGCACACGGGCAAGCCATGACATGCACTAACCAAATGCTAGATCGAAACCATTCTATCCGAATTGGACATTCTTTAGTGAGGTTTCAAGCACGCGGTGTGTGCACACTGACCCATGTTCCTGTGAAATATACTGTCGTCGAGACTCGTGTCAGCGTCCAAGTGCATGATCAGACAGTGAAGACCAGACACCTTTGATCCCATGTTCTTGCATAGCTGCGACTTTCTCAAGAGAGAACCCAAGAGCGTATACTATGAAGGCTACCTCCCAGCCATTTAACGAGTCTCGTGAGTTGAGTTCGATCGCTAGGATGAACAGGACGAAAAGAATGAGGAAGCTGGAAATTATTTGGATTTCAGTAGATAGGCAGTTGAAGACGAGCATATGCACGGACTTCGTGTACTCGAGGACCGAGCGTATAGCGGGAACTTTCAGACTGATTGAATGTCAGCATCGTCACACGGAGTATTCGGACAAGGAACGAACCGATAATGGTCTAGTAGCGGTGCTGTGTGGGGATTGTAGAAGTGTATGGGGGTACGCTTGTACGTCTGTCATGGCACAATGAGTGGATATCACTGCCATCTTCTGCGAACGCAATAACCTACATCGGACAAGATAGAGTGACTACTGTCTGCTTGATAGACACATTTGCCACTATCATACTTGATGGTTATCTGAGGCCGTGCCGCAGAGTGAGGAGCTGCGCGTACCTCCAAATTGCGTCAATGACCTTTTGGCAAGGGTCGCTCTTGATGAATCCCTTGCCTCTGCTAATGATAGCCATTTCTATAGCATTCCCGACTCTATCTTCGAGGTCGTCGTTGTCCTGCCTCGCCTGAGCCATGACCATCGGATCCGCGCCGTTAAATACTGGCCAGCTCGTCGTAGCAACCAAAGCCAGGTCAAGAAGATTATCGGCATATTCTCGCATACAGCGTATTGCCAGGATCTCGCAGAGTGTGGCCCGAGTACGAGAGAGAGAAACTGTTGTTAGACCCTGGTCCCTTACAAAATATACACGGTTCAGGAGAAGACAGAACACGATGGACATGTTGCCTGATTGTTGAATGGATATGTATTTTTCTGCAAGAGGCCGGATCAGAGTGTAGGTCAGGTCCGGAGCGGTGAGCTGCAGGACATCTATATCAGCAAGGCAGTGGTAGTCTGTGGAGGCGCAGAGTCTACATACGGCCTCATATGTCAGTGGCGTATCTGTCATCTCGTGTGAGTCCAGAGACGTTTATACAGCTTCTTCATGTAACGTACCAATAAAGTGCTAGAATACAGAGGAAGTTGAGGGCTCAGTAGATTGAAAGGGTGGAATCTAAAGGATATCAGCTACCATGACGTCCTAAGAATGATCATTATCAAATTCAGAAGCTGCATGAAAGAGTGAATGAGGACGCATACCGTCCGAATCATGTGTATGAAAGGATATACGGTCATTGAGTCTATGTCTTCTGGACGCAGAAGGGGCTCCGCTTCGCCCTGTATGGCCATTGTGGCGAGCGATGGTGAGAGGACGCGGCGAAGTTCGAGACGCGACGGAAGTGG
Organism: Stereum hirsutum FP-91666 SS1; assembly: GCF_000264905.1. Taxonomy (NCBI): domain Eukaryota; kingdom Fungi; phylum Basidiomycota; class Agaricomycetes; order Russulales; family Stereaceae; genus Stereum; species Stereum hirsutum. Next base: position 1,042,120 of record NW_006763137.1, read on the forward strand.
AGTCCGCGTCGCGTTCAAACTCCGTCACGCGCCGGCGCCATCGCATCACGCGTTGGCTGGCCTTAGTCCGACACCATCCCCCTTCCGACGTTTACCATCGAGCAACGCGACGAATGCAAGCCGTGCAGACAGCACAGATGGCGAGCGCGTCCCAGCCCCCGCCAGTAAAGATTTACAATGCAGTATATTCATCGGTCCAAGTGCGTGTCATCTTTATCATCGCTGAGCTATCGCTGACATGACGCGCTCGTGTCGCGCGTCGCTAGGTGTATGAATGCATGGTCAGAGGAATCGCTGTGATGAGGCGACGCGCCGATTCGTATGTGAACGCGACACAGATCCTCAAGGTCGCTGGTGTCGACAAAGGCCGTCGTACAAAGATTCTAGAGAAAGAGATTCTCCCTGGGAAGCACGAAATCGTCCAGGGAGGTTATGGGAAATATCAGGGTACCTGGTCCGTATTCATTTGTGAAACTTGTTCTAGAGGAGACTTATGCATTGTGTCTAAAGGATACCTTTGGAGAGAGGACGCGATATTTCTGCGCAATACGGTGTCGCACACCTGCTGGCGCCTTTATTTGACTTTGTCCCGAGTTCTGCTTCGCTCGGCGGTCTGCCTGCGCAATTATCTGGTACTGGCGGTATGGGTCAACGCCCTCTATCTGCTTCGTCATCCTTCTCCAGCCTCGGTGATCCTGCAGGCTTCTTACCATCTGCCCTTCCTTCAGCTCCCATTCTCCCGGGCTCTGCCCTGCGCCTGCTCAACCAAGGACGGGCTCAAGGACTCTTCACCCCCTCCTCTTCTTCTCATCACCAACCAAACCTCGTATATTCCTCTCCATCTAATAATCTCACTCAGGGGCCACAGTTATCTCAGTATTCCACCTCGACTCCTTCGACGCCACCAGTTCAGTCCCTCAAAAGGACGCGTTCTGAAGTCGTGGGCAATACCCCCACTCCGCAGGCCACTCTTCACTCCCTCATGTCTTCACACTCAGTCCCTGATCTAGCTCCTACACTGGCCGCTTCTCCGAGCATCCAAACACCTGATGTACCGCGACCACTATCTGCTGTCCCAGTACCTCAATCTAACGACGATAATCCGTCTCCTACCAAACGTGCACGGACGGAGCCCCCTCACCTTACATATCTTCAGGAGTTTCTACCGCAGCTGCAAGACGGTCAATCTCAATACATGGATACTCAGTCACAAGCAATACCTACACAACCCAACTCCCGCGCACCTAGCGTGGCGCCGCCGCCGCTATCTCAGTCAAATGGCCTCGATCGCTCGGACACGCAATCATTATCGGGCAGTCAACCGATGCCTCAGTCGAACGGCACAATGGCACCACCCTCATCGAGCTTCCGTGTCGAGCGTCAATGTCGTTTCGCGACTAAACCGTCGATTAATCGACACATGGACCTCACCGCGCCCTTGAAGGACCTCAGACGCAACACACTCGTCACAACGATATGTCAAAGGGACGACCCCGCACGTGCTTTAGAAATCCTACGCGAGATACCACCAGACAACCCCGGGGCACCACCAACGGTCGATTATGTTCTGGACGATCTGGGCCACACGGCTCTGCACATCGCTGCGAGCATGGGCCGTCAGAGGACCGTCGAGACGCTCATTGCGAATGGTGCTGATATCCATCGAGGGAATTATAATGGCGAGACGCCACTCATACGCGCGTGTCTCGCCTCGGACAATTTCGAACAACAATCGTTCACTACGCTCGTGACTTCTTTGCATGAATCGATCTGGACGCTCGACACGTCGCGAAAGTCTGTCTTGCATCATATTGTCGCGCTTGCCGGGGTGAAGAACCGAGCCATTGTGGCGCGATATTACCTGGATACGATATTCGTATGGATCGCACAGCAAGAGGGTGGCGACTTCCGTTCGATTGTGGATCTACAGGACGAGCATGGTGATACGGCGCTGAATGTCGCAGCGAGGGTAGGTAATCGTAGTATAGTCCGGACAATGCTCGACGTTGGTGCGAACCGGATATTGCCTAATAAACTTGGGCTCAGACCGGGAGACTTCGGGGTTGAGAATGAGGTCAGTCCTATGTTTCGTATGCCTCAGTCATGCACGTCGCTGAACTAGACCTTCAGGAGCTTGGCGGTGGCCCAAGAGTAGAGGATCTTATTGCTTCGTTGAGGTCGGGGCCCTCCGCGCCGGTGCAGAAGAGTCAAGACGTGATTGCTGGTGAGTTTTTCTCATTGTTCTCCGCTGGAATGCACGTGTCTAAAGAAAGGCGGCAGATATGACCTCCATGATCCAGAGCCTCAGCTCCGAATTCTCCGCCGAGGTCAAGGTCAAACAAGACCAGCTCGATGTCACACAAGCCCACCTCCGCGCCGCCACTCGCGAACTCTCCGAACAGCGCAAACAGATCCAAGCCTGGCAAGCCCGCTGCGGCGAACTCGATCAGATCAATCAACGGATCCGCAACGTCGAAAAGGCTCTCAAAGACGAAGACTCGTTCGATTGGACCGGGCGGACTGATCTCGCAGGTAACGACGCGAAAGCAACCGCTGGTCCTGCGTTCATGAGGCGAGGGGCGAATTCGACAATGGTGGGGCTGGGTGGGTTGGTGGACGTTTCGTTCAATTTGGAGACGGACCCTACGATCCCGCTATCGGATTCGGTGGCGAGTTTGGTGAGGCTGAAGAGGATGCAAATGTGGCAGGTGAGGATGGAGGAGTTGGTGGCGGAGAGGATGAAGAATCTGAAGGGGACGAGTGCGGAGAAGGAGTTTCAGTGTAAGAAGATTGTGGCGCTTTGTACGGGTGTGCCGATTGACAAGGTGGAAGAGGTACGCGAATTTTTCTTTGTTCTTTCTTCCCTTGACGTTCTCCATGTGAGTGGGCGTGGATGTTTACTGTTTTTGTGTTCGACAGATGCTTGACGATCTTGTCATCGCTATGGAGAGCGAGGCCCATGTAGCTGATATAGGCCGTGTATCGGGCTTCATGCAGAAGGTACGTGTAATGTTGACCTCGTCCTCACCGTTATGCCTCAACTGACACTGCTGTTTTCGCAGGTCCGGGACAGTGTAATCTAATCGTATTTTAGCTGTCTACTACACAGCATGTTCGCATTGTCTTTTTATGCCTCACTCTCACTCTAATGTATGCAATAATGACGTGCGAGGAAGAAACGCAAGAGCGAGCTCGATCGTTGTCCAAAGGTATGAACATTATACAAACCTGCTTCGATCCCGTGCCACAGTCTTTCTGAGCCAGATAAAATGTTACACACGTAACAAAGTCAGTAACATCTGTCGAGACCATTGAGTAAAGCTGGGTCCCAAGATGAAAATTCCTTGACGATTTTTCGCCTTTCATCGCGCGGCTCCGCCGGAAAGTGGGAGGTGCATGGCTCAGGGAGTCAGGCTCACCAATCTTCAAGCTTCACGTGCTGTTCAGCGAATACCAAACATTGCAATTTCTACAGGTATATCGGTTGAAACTACGCATGACGCTACGAAAAAGGCAGACCTCACAAGCTCCATGCATCCCTCTGAGAAACATTCTGTGACAATTCTATTACGAATACAATTCCTAAGATGTGTATGGTAATCCTGACTCTTCCAGAGATTTGCCACCGGAGCGGATCATTGAACTAGCCTTATCCTCTGTAATTCTAAGCAAGGTTTTACTGAACCCACCGAACCGTGTAGTATTCCTCCACTGCTTTGCCCCCTTAGGAGGGATAGGATTCGATGACGCCTGCTCTCCCAAGTAACACAGCTCCAAATCATTCCGACGATCTATATACCATTTCTCATTGCGCGTGCTCCAATGGCCTAGACTGCCCAGGCTATAGTGCCAAAAGGTAGACGGAAGCGGCCACCACGAAAGACGTCTGAGGTTAGCTCGTCCCTTCTCTTGCTTAGCAGCGAGATCTCTGAGTTCATCAATTTCCTGGCTTGGGTCTGCATTACATATATTTAGGGGTAACTCATATGGATAGAACGGAATGTGCGTACATTGAGGGCAAAGATAAAGCCCGATAATTAGGGCTACGATATCCTCCGAAAGTTCATCGTCTACCCAGCCGCGGAGATTGGAAGCGTGCTCGCCGCGTCTGGCTCCCTCAGAAGGTCCTTTTTCGATCATCTCTCGAGATGGTGGTCCACAAACTTCAGTCGCTATACGCCACAGAAGCCCGCCAGCTAGGTAGCATGCGCGCCTTATCCAGGGAATTCGCAAGAGATCGGATCGCTCCCGCAGGTACTCGCGATAGTCCCAAACATTCCAGACATGCCCATCAAAACGTACGGGTTTCGGCTTTGGTCGATGCTCATGCTTGATCGGTCCTCGCCAGACCATTGTTCGGAACGGGATACCTCGCTTGCACAGATGAAGAGCAACTCCGGTAGTATCGAATCCGCTTGCCAGTAGCCTGCTTGCATGCAACGCATCACATGCGGAGGTAACTACGAGACACCACTCATCAGAGCAAGTGGTGATGGATGTGACCGTCGAGGGCTGGGGCGAGGCTCTCATTAGTCGTCCCCGACCAACCACCACAAGATTTGGGAAGTCGATGGTCCACATCTTCAAAAGGGGCGAGGTCGCCTCATTGTCGGAATTGCGTTCCCTGCTCACGGACGGTCCAGATTCGGGTGCATTCGTAGCGTGTGGGCTCTGGTGAAAGTATATCAATTCTCGGATTGCTGTGTGGACGCCTTCGTCGAGGTCACGGTAAATCGTGTGCATCAATGTACCGACGGTGGAAGAATGGACATATTCAGCTGCAGGAGACTTTTGCGTCTCGGTAACGTCCTTGGATGCAGTAATATGAGTGGGCTTCGAGGCAAAAGATTCAAGAAATTCCCAAAGTCTTTGAGCAAGAGATGACGAAACCGTTTCCAACGAAGGTGACGTGCTCTGGAGCTTGCTAAGGACTATTTTCCACATCTCTTGATCAACTTGAAACCCACTCGACTCCACCGATTGTGGATTGAAGCCCAAACGTGTCGTTGCCACCGCCACCGCGTCGTCTTCGAAGGTAATACTTCGTATACCGGTAGAAATGTCGATCTCGGGGCTGAATGTGTGCTCTTCCTCTTCGTCGATAAACTCGGGATGAAGTTGGCGATACTTTTGTGTACTGGGAGGGCAAAATGTATCGGTAATGGGCACGAAATGGAGTTCGTTGTGGTGCGAATCGTAGAGGTAGGAAAGCGCTGTATCAGCTAGCAGCTCCCGGGCGCCGTCCATACGTGCATGAGGGTTGATATACTTCCTCTCCGACATTGAAAGAACCATGAAGCTGCCCTGGACGGCAAGCTCCTCTGCCCATTCGTAAACCCTAATGTCGCCGTTGATTTCATCGCGACGGAGCCTACAATCCCTTTCTTCAGGCGACTCGTGGCTCTCGGTTATCGCGTTTTCCACTGAGCGAAGATGGAAGAAGTCTACAAGATCTTGTCCGTAGGGACGAGCCGGGACCTGATGCCGATACATATCTGAGGTGTGCGTGGACGCAGATATGACTGAGTGGAAATTGGATGAGGTATGAGATGTAACGGACGGTTCGGGCGGAGAGGGCGAAGTGTCGGACGGAGACGTGAGCGGTGAAACAGGAAAATGAGAGTACGAGGACGGTGTCACAGGTATCTGCATGAGGGAAACACTAGACGAGTCGGCTGGAGGAAGTGATGGACCGGGTGGCGTCGCGAGTGGCGAAGAAAATGAGGGCGAGAACAAGGATGCATTTTCCTTGAAGGACGGCTCAGCTGTTTCTGTAGAGCTGGAAAGCCTGTCATGGGATCCATGCCGCGCCAAGGGCGTCGCAAACTGCGACGATGAAACCGAGTGACTCATAATGGGAGCGAACGAAATTTGTGGGCGTTGTGTCAATTCGGCAGACATTGAGGGAGGCGAAGTCTGTGATGAAAACACGATTGGTGTGCGCATCCTACGGCGTACCAAGCGATCTTCTTGTTCTCTCCGCTGACGAGACAGATCACGGTCGTTGTGTTGCCGTGTTTCGACCTCGGTTTCCAACCCAGCCTCCCATCGCGCATGCTCCTCCTTATACCGCTCAATCTCGGCCTTTTCCATCATAGACTTTGGAGGTTTGAATCGAGCCACGAGGGGATCCATCTTTGCTATCAGTGTCTCCTTCTCTCCCCAAGGATACCACACTGGAATGTTGTTTTCGTATAGCCAGGAGAGCGACGGTGAAGCTGTATGATAATGTTCGAGATTGAAGAAGAGGCCCGGTATGTTTTGCTTCTCAACGTTACACCAGTAGGATCTCACCGAGCTCAACCAACCCTGCAAGTCGGGATGCGCTCTCACTAGGATTCTGAACCATTTCGGCAGCCACGTAAACGAGCTGGGGTACGATTTGGCCAAATGGGCGGAAGGTTCGGAAAGAGGGTCGTCGGAAGGAAGAGGGACTATTCTATCGCACGAGCGCACGAAAAAGAAAAATGCGCTGATCCAAGCAATGATACAATTGCGAGCTTCAACGATACCCGCGTTCGCTGCTCCACGGAGTCTGTACTCCTTTCGAAACATATGGTCCGGCCGTGGCGGTGGTTCCATTAGTGTGGGCAAACCCAGAGAACCATCCCCGATGGACCATAGACATTTTTCGATTGCGTCGAAGGTTATACTCCAAAGCTGCTGTACATGAGGGCTGAGACGCCAGACGTTTCTCGCCGAATTGAATTCTAATTGCCGACAGTACCGGTCTCGCAAACACGAAAAGATGCCACTGAGAGGCATGTTGATCATGGCGCAAGACTTCCAGATGACCTCAGGACGTTTATACCAGACCGGGAGCTGAAGTTCTCGGAGAGTTTTGGGTTCGAAGTCTGGGTGTGGAGGCTGCCACCGAGGGAGCACGCGACAATTGGGGGAGAAGAATAGGGTTCCGTCGTTGGAGAAAAAAGCCCGACCGCGGTTCTCGATATACTTCGAGTCTGTGTATACAAATCGGTACGAGGCGAAAGAACACATATTCAAATGGCTTACCATAGCGTTCTTGCCTGGTCTGCTTTTTTTCCTCCGCCTCCACTTGTTTCCATTCGACGTCTGTCCTCGTCTGCACCAGTGGATGGTCCGAAACAACAGGCGTGTGAGGAGGAGATGACATGGCGATTGACAGAGTAGTGAGAGCTGAGCTGCGACGCTATGCACCTGGAAGTGGCGTGGGGTACGATTGGAATCGAGCTATGGTAGCTGGGTGTCGAAGTACTACTGTTACTGGACCGTTGCGATGACTTCGAGAGGGAGAAGCGAGCAATACTCCTAAGCGACAGATGCGGCGAAAGATGCGAGTGTGCCCGCAGCTGTGCTATAGAAGTGAGAATAAGTCTCTCTTGAAGACGTGAGTGTAGGCAAGCTAAAACGAATTGTTAACAGGAGTGGGCGGTGAACGTTGACTCTGAGCCTGGCGACGTCGCCACGACATTGACACCCGAAACAAACAACTCCAAATATGGTGGCGTAAGTACTGTCTTTTTATGCACTCTCACTCCAATGTATGCAATAATATCATTTCTCGGGCTGGAACATCACGTATACATCATTGTTTCCATCCCAGATTGCCGACTTTGGGAACCACGCATCGTACTTAGATTAAATAATCCTTCACCATAGACTTGGGGACTTGGGAGCATAGTCATTCTACAGACAATGGTCCAGTGCAGCTATTTACAAAGCGCTTTCACCCAGGGGATGGGTGGTATATATATAACTAACGTATCGAGGCAGAATTTAGAAACAGAAGAATAGCAATTACGGGGAAACCAGTCCTCTTCGAAGAAAGATGTCTCTCGCCACGAAAATTTAGAGAAGAAGAACTGTCATGGAGGGTAGCACGGGTAGCGAGAGACTATACACATCACATCTCGGAATGAATAGTCCGGGTCTCGTCAAATTCAGGTTTAGCAAAGAGAAAGGAACGCAGGGAAACAAAGCTTGGGAGGGGCGAAAAGCCAAAACATTTCCACGGAAGAATCGATTCCATCCACAACTCGAGCATAGCACAACAACAACAACACCCGATCGACACATCCTCCAACGCTCTCGACAGGTAATCATCTCTTCATTAGATCTCCGCTGTCGTTTTTGCGGCGAAGTGTAGTGTCCAAGAAGACAATAGACGATGCGCGTTCACTTGCTCGCCCGTCAACCTGCAATAAGACGGCTCGTCATCTATCTCGAACAAACCAAGCAGCAACAAAATAAACAACATACCCTGGTGTTCCATAAGTCAGCGGCGCAAGATATACCAAACACGCCATCATCGCAATTGCGAACAGCCCAACAACGATCGGCGCCTTTACACCCAGCTCTGCATACTGCGTTGGCTGAGCCCTCGTCCTAAGTCCACGAATAGAGATCGGATAGTTGATGGTGTCAGAAAGTACGAAGTTGAGGACGGCACCGGCGACGAGGGCAGAGGCGAGATGAGAAGGAAGGTAGTGGTGGATGAACAGTTGACGGTTCATGAGGAAGAAGGGGAAGTAGTGGATAAACCAGATGATAACGAAGAAGCCGGCGTTGTTCCAGAGACGGTTCAGGACGGCTGCAAGACGAGACGAGACGAATAAACGTCAGTAAGGGAAGATTGATAGGAGGGTTGCGACAGGATGCGAATACGTACGTGGCTCAATGGGAGTGATCCCTCTCCGCCTAGCGAGCATATCCGCGCCGATGATTCCAACGTAGATAGACATCGCAATGACGCAGGTCCACCAGCCGACGACGTTACCAATGAGATAGATCTGCTTCTGGCCCTCGCTCTGCGTCCAGAAGCTGATACCGCTCAACAAGAACGGCCAATTGATGGGTTGACTCGCGTAGGGATGCGACGCCGTCAAACCCGCGTTGTGCTGCAACATCAAAGTCTGAAGCTCGAAGAACTTCTTGAAGAAGTTCATGGACTTGGGTTCTTTGACCTGGATGTCGGCCGTGCGATCAAGGAGCTCTTCGCCCTCTGTCAGATCGAATCAAGAAAACCCCACAAAGAAGCGTCAGGTACTCGTTGAGTGAAATATTGGCATAGAGTACACACCAGCAGGCTCTGCGATCTCGTCAACGTACCAAATCGCCGTCTTCTCTGTGGGCTTCTTGTCACCATTGATTTCTTGCTGCTTGAATGCCCAATCCGGCAACTGCTCTCGATGGGTCCAGAGGGCTACTTTCGTCGGCACATGCACCAACCTGAAATGTCCACCCTTTGTCTTCCACGCCTCACCCTCATGTGCATCTTTCAAGAACAGATGGAAGAGGGTGTCGTTGTACCGAGTGTAATCGTCCTTTGGCCAGGTCGTGAACTCTTGGTTCGTGGGCATGAGCGGGGAGGCGACATCGTGTGTGAGGAGGACGGTTTGAGTGTTGACGTGCAAGAGTTGGATAACATCGTTGTGGCGGACGATACGGCCACGCCCAGTCTCAGGAAGGGCCTTGGTGGGAATGATCTGCCAGTTGTTGTTCGCGTCGGCGTGACCGTAACCGGTAACCTGTTGACCTGAGAACAGGTAGTTGAGTGGTTTAGTCAACTAGTGGAAAGAATAAACGGGGTTAAATCTACCTTGGCTAGAAACACGGCCGTCATCATATCTGAGAGGATATTTCTCGAGGTGCGAGTGTAAGAAGACCTTCGTGTCCTTATGCCTGATAGTGACGGTGTCGAAATACCGGATCTCTGATACCGATGTTAGCCCATGACGACACAAAGTCACGCCTGTACAATGATAGACTCACCTTGACTGTTCATAAGCAGCTCATTGCCAGCCAGCGTCTCCTGGAACTGAGGACTCATGAAGGTGTCACCGGGACCGGACTTCGTGAGAATAGCGAAGTGGACATAGAAGAACGAGAGATAGACGACGAAAGGAATGAGGATGAGACCGATCGCGCGGGCGGCAAAGTGTCGCCAGAAGTGTTCCTGCGGGACCGTCAGCACGGTATTCTTAGGTTTCGTGGTGGAGGTAAATACCCACCATGTCCGGGGTTTTCTTGAGGTCGAGGATATCCCATAGGTCAACGAGAACGGCAGCGCCAATTGCGAAGACCGTGAGAATGCCGTTAACCTTGGATCCCCAGGTGCAGGCCATGAATACACCAGTCGCTATGAGCCATCCCCACCATTGAGAAGAGAACGCGCTGTGTGCGGATAAGCTCAGTGATACGTCCAGCGGAGAATGCTATATATAGAACTCACTGGTAGCGCAGCTTGCGGAAACGAATATAAGAGTACATGGTCAAGGACATGAAGAAGATCAGAGTCGCGTCCAAAAGGATGAGACGTGACTGAGCAATGTGTGCGTTGTCTACAGGCGCGTTCAGTATATCTTGGTTGAGTCAAAGGTCGAAGAAACTCACCGAAGAGGATGAGGGATGCCGAAAATGCCGCAATGATAGTCGAGTAGCCACTCTCCTTCATGATGCCGTAGATCACAGGGATGGTAAGACTGCCGAGGATGGCTGGTAGAGCCCTCATGCCGACATAAGGAACGTGGTTTTCTGTGTAGCTGTCGCCAATATCCTCGAAGCTGAAGTGGCCATCGAACCCAACGAACCAACCGGCGAGACCAAACAGAAGTTTCGCGAATGGAGGGTGAACGTCGAAGTAGTATTCTCGAAGAATGTAGTATGAGGCGAATTTTCCAAAGTGAACCTCGTCGAAGCTATGTATGAAGATTAGTTCGTCGCGTCACTCGGTGGGTAATTAACGCGCGTGGTGTTGGTACTTACACTACCTGGTCTGGATGGTTGATTTTGTAGAACCGCAGAGCGAATGCGAGGGCAGTCAGTATGCCAACGGTAATCATGCTCGCCTCAGGCGACTCGAACATTTTATCCAGTGGGTTACGATTTCTCTGCGCACGAACACATCAACCTCGGAGAGCCACGTATTCATGTTGAGTTCGAGGAAACATACTGGGTTTTGGTATCCCGGTGGTGTGTAGGCATCCTCTTCAGGCTCAATTTCAGGGACAGACAGGCCATGTTGGCCAGCAGGCCTTCTTTGTCGTGCCCTGCCTGTGGACGTCGCCGAGGTGGACATGATGGGAGAGAGAAAGAGAAAGCAATGAGTTCGTGTTTGGACAGCAAGCGTCGAATAGAACCGCGTCGAGGCAGCCACGTGCGGGAAAGACCCGATCACTTGTCCTCTGGGCCTTGCTCACCTTCCGAACTTTGCCCTCTACGAGCTCACTCTGTTTCCTTTTCGTCTTGGTCGTTGCTTACAACCATGGCAGAACTCACTTATGACACGCTTATGGACGACCCGAACTACATGGGCTCCGAGAGGGCCCGGATGGAGAACAAGGTCATCCTCGATGAACTCGAACGAAAGAAAAAGGCGAGGGCTATGGCAGTCCCCACAGACGATAATCGTGTCAAGGCTCGTCTTCGTGAAATCGGAGAACCTATCACTCTATTTGGAGAGCGAGTACGTGTCAGCGTTCTATGGAGAGTGCCTTGGATATTTAGACCGCACTCTGTTCGTAGGCTGCAGACAGACGCGACCGTCTCATCTACGTTCTTTCCCAAATCAATGCTGCTCGAGGCGACGATGCCATGCAGGTGGATGAGGAATCGTCTGACTCGAGCGAGGAAGAGGTATGTCGACTTCGCTCCACGTTCAACTCTCTTCCTCATAGTGTGGCGTCAATAGGAAGAAGAATTCTACTCCCCCGGATCGCTGGAGTTGCTTGAAGCTCGACGAAGACTCGCGGAGTTCTCTCTCCCTAGGTTGGGTTTCTGCTCCTACCCACAGGTGACCCTCGTAAGGTGCTTACCATATTCTCTTTGTCCGTGTTTTCCCTCCATGCAGAGCTCAAAAGCGCGTCGCCCAGCAGCGGATAGACAGCAAATTACCCCTAGGGCGCCTCATCGACATCCGAAAACGCGTCTTCGCGGACGTGAAAGTGCGTAGATCTCCCAGATTCCGTTTATCAAAGCCGACTGTGCTGACCTTGCCCAGAATTTCACCAATCTTGGGTCTCAAATAGGGGATGAACGGCCACTGTCGATCGTTCGCTTTTCCCCAAACAACGAGATGTTGGCGACCGGTAGTTGGTCCGGGTCCGTCAAGCTTTGGAATATGCCTTCGTGCACACCAATAAAAACCCTACGAGGTGAGCGCCTCGTTCGAAAACCGTGGTCCTTATCCTGAGGTGGCGTTCCAGGTCACGGTGATCGCGTCGGTGGTCTTGCGTGGCATCCACAAGCCACACTATCCCAAAGCCCGGACGCAGTAAACCTTGTGAGTGGCGCAGGAGACGCTTGCGTTTGTCTTTGGTCACTTAACAGGTTGGTCTTCTGTCTACCTTCATGTTCCTTCTGACTGCTGACACGAGTTGAAGCGAGACCCCCATTTCAGTGATGAAAGGTCACCAAGATCGGATATGTCGAGTTGCGTTCCATCCGTCGGGTGACTACGTCGCCAGTGCTAGCTTTGACACGACTTGGCGGTTATGGGATGTTGCGACGTCAAAAGAACTCTTGTTGCAGGAGGGACACTCAAAGGAAGTATATACTGTGGAATTCCAAGATGACGGTGCCTTGGTTGCTTCTGCGTAGGTTTGGACATGATCTCTGAAATTATCATGATGCCTAACTTGTTTGCAGAGGTCTTGACGCTATCGGGCGAGTATGGGATCTTCGAACAGGACGCACAGCTATGGTCCTCGACGGACACGTTCAAGGCATCCTCTCAATGTCTTTCTCACCAAACGGGTACGCTTCGATTCATTCATTGCCTACATACTCTCTTCAAACCATAGCCGCAGCACTTATTTCTTTCACTTCCACAAGATACCAAATCGCCACCGGTGCTTCCGATGATACCATCCGAATATGGGACATGCGATCACTGAAAGCCCTTTACACCATCCCAGCTCATCTCAACAACGTGTCCGACGTCCGATTTTTCCGCTCAGACGGTGCGATTCCCTCCTGGCTCTCCTCCGCACAACCCAAGTCCGAACCCATGAACGGCGTTGTTCCCACCACAACCACCTCCGCCACCACCACATCGACTCCCGAACCCACAAAGGAAGGCTCAGCCACCCCAGCTCCCACCCCTTCTGGCACCACCACCTCATCGTCTGCTGATACTCTCGCACAAGAATGGCGGTACAGACCAGGGCTGTATATGGCTAGTGCGGGGTACGATGGTGTGGTGAAGCTGTGGAGTGCGGACGATTGGCAGTTGTTAGCTACGTTGCAGACGGATGGGAGTAAGGTCATGTCGGTGGATCTTTCGAGCGATGCGAAGTTGTTGGCGAGCGGGACGTATAACCGGAATTATCAATTGTTCACACCGGCGAGCGCGTTGTAGATATGGGGATTGTAGGTGTTGGCTATGTAATTTATGTATGTCTTGTCGGAGGTGTGCGAACCGATGCGATTGCTTTGAATGGGTTTCCTAGTCATCCCGACAGCGACATCCCAAGCAAACTTTAGCGTTCAAGATCGCTCGTTCAACGTGTCTACATGACTTGTTCAATGTTCGGAGGTAAGGACCTTCAAGGACTCGGAGGGAGGCACGCGTCTGTTGATCGGTTCGGCTTTGCGCGAAGCGAAGCGTTGACAATCAATCCAAGCTCGAGCGTCACCGGGTCCAAGTGCTTGTGGCTCCTCCTCCCGCCTCTCATCTATCTACCCAAATGTTCAACGCACCGCGGCCGACGCAAGCCCGCTCAAATCTAGGGAACTTTGGGGCGAGCTTCGTCGAAGATAACGACCCGCTTTCTGCGTCTGTGTATGACGACGGACTTGATCCATGGAGCGCTGCGCCGAGCCCTTCGCCGCCTACTCTGCCTGTTAGTTCTGCGGGCTCGGGCTCGACTACATTATTTAACTCTGTCATTGGTGCGCATTTATTGCTTTTGATAGCATAATAGGAAGCCTGACTTGTGGAGTGGGTTCCATTAGCGGACGCTATCGTCCCGCCAATATACCAAGAGTCATTCAGCGCGGTGGACCCAACCAATGAAGGAGAGACATCTGTGAACTCGCTATCGAGAATCTTGGGAACATCTGGTCTCGCGGCTTCCACTATCGAGAAGGTGCGCAAAGTTCCAAGTGAACATTCGGTATAACAAAGGCGCTGAGCTTGATGCGCCGTTGTGGCCGTCATATCCCAGATCATCAGCTTGGTTAGTTCGCGGCCTCGTGTGTCCAAGCTCGAATTCTTCGTCGCTTTGGCTTTGGTAGCCTTAGCTCAGTCTGGAAAAGGTGCGTCCAACCTCGGTGGTCGAACGTATCATCTGCTGAAGAACTTACGACGATGCACATCCATAGATGTCAGTATCGAACAAGTCGCCAAACTCGCAGAACAGAATACCCTACCCGAACCATCACTCGACCTCAGTCAACTTTCTACAGCCCCCTCCACATTCACTTTCAACCGTCAAACAAGTAACCCTGTCCTCCGCGCCCCCGCTCCTCCCTATTCTTCTGACGATCCTTGGAGCGCTCCTTCCCGCATTGGCGCTGGTGGAGGGACGTCGAACGGAAACGATGTAACTGGGCAGACGGCTCTCACAAATGGAGCTCCATCGACTGTGGCAGGAAGTGGATTGCCGCGAGAGTGGTGGAAGAGGCAGGAGAAGGTCGCGGTGAATTTTGGAGGCCTGCAAGGATTCATTTTGAATCGGTACATGGTGTATGACGTAGTCACCGATGTGAGTCGCTTCATTTTGCGTGTTGATATTAGTGTTGACTTCGGCTTCGACAGCGAGGAGCTACCGTTCCGAGACGATACTCGGAGTTCGTGTTTCTGTTCGATTGTGAGTGTTGAGCGTTTACGTATGTTGGTGTGGCCCACGCTGACGACATGTTGTGTTGTAAGGTCTCGTCCGCCGGTATCCCTTCCGGATAATACCACAGTTACCCCCCAAACGGATAGGACGTGAGTCCAACTGCTTTACAGTCTTGTTACACCGGGACTGACAGTCACACGAACAGCCGATGAGAATTTCCTCGAACAGCGACGGTATGTTAGATGCCGTCATCGTGCAATATCAGAGATTCTGAGTATCTGCTAATAGGAAAGGGTTGCAACGATTCATGAACTTCGTCGTGTATGTTCATCATAACTATGTGGCCTACTGGAAGAGTACTCACAAAGTGTCTTGAACAGGAATCATCCGATCATCAAGGACGATGGTCTCCTGGCCACCTTTCTCGCCGAGCCCTCATTTGAACAATGGCGGAAACACTCAGCCATCTCTCTGGAGGAAGAATCTGCTAGTAAACGTGTGGACCGTATCGAGGAAATGACTATACCCAGCGATTTGGAAGAGAAACTTGGGTTAGTCTTCTCGTTGGCCACCGCACTCACTCATCTTTATACAAAGCACATCTTGTGGTGTAAATGCTAACGGGTTGTTTCGGTTCTACACCCTCTTTTGTGTTCGGTTAGGAATGTGCGAGGGAAGATAGTACCGCTGATCGAGGCCTGGCAAAAGATCAGCATCCTCGCTGAGCGGATAATCAGGAAGCGCGAAGCAGCAGCGGTACGAATCCCTCCGAACTTGAGGCCTTCCTACCTACCGACTCACTTCTTCTCATCATCCGCACCGGCCTCCCCCACATCCTCATCCTCCGCCTCCTACTCTTCATCCAACAATCGCCTCCTCTCCTCGTCCGCGTCAATCTTATCATATGACTCCACGCGTTCACGAACATCTAATTTCTTACACGGTCTCGCGCCCGCTGCAATTTTCGCTTCCGGGAATGGGTTGCCGACTGCGTCTACCGCGTCGTCGGACGTGCAGGCTGATTTGGCGAGGTTGACGAATACGTTTAAGGTGCTTGTGGAGGTTAATGGGCAGTGTTGGAGAGGAGGGGAGGAATGTGAGCTTTCGGAGGGGGTGAAGAGGGGTGTGAGAAGTGTAGCAGAGCATACGCAGAGAGAGACGGATCTGCTTGAGCAGAGGGTATGCGGTTTGTTCATTTGATGTGCTGTTTGATTTCTGATAGGTGACTTTTGACTGGCAGACACGGACATTGCTCAACTCGACATTGGAGGGTATCAAGTCCCAGCGTGATCTGTACATTGCCATGCGCGACTTGTTCATCCGCCATGACCGACTATCCGTCGATCAAGTCGAACGGCTCAAAAAACGCGTTGATACGACCTCCGTCAAGCTGGAGGGTATCCGGGCTGTGCAGAAGGAAGGGTGGGAGGTGGAGGCAGATAAACTTGCAGGAGCCATGGAGAAGGATAAGGTCACGATCACGGCACAGCTCAATCGAAGGGTGTTTATCAGGGCTTGGTACGTTGCTCGCCTTCTCTGCACTCTTTATCGTCTCCGTTGCGCTCGCCTTTTTCCTTCTTTTGGGCAACATGTTGATATTGACTTTCTATGATAGCATGTGGCACGAACTGCGAGTCGTGCTCCATAACAGGGAGAATACACTCCTGACCCAGCTCGTTCAGGCTTTCGCGCGCGAAGAACAAGATTATGCGGACAGCGTGGCGGCGAATTGGGCGTCGTTGGTTGATGCGGTTGAGAGCATGCCTCTTGAGTGAGCCCGTCCGGTTCTTTCAAGGCTGGGTAGGGGTGGACAGGTGTGGATATGGTCCTTGTCGTCGGGAATGTGTGGTAGTGCGGAGACTGCGTATCTTATAACATTTTCTTGTGTCTAATTCCGCACGTATACCTGATTTTTATTTGCCTCTTGCGACAGTCGATGATGTTACGCAATTCCAGGGATTTTTTGCACAACTATTTCTGTTTCTCGATATATATCGTCCAAAAACTGGAACAGGCTGTTACTTGTGGTGCAACTTCACGTCTACTACCATCAAACTCAGCGGACCTTGCTACCAGCTAGACTCATGACCGTCCGGTCAGAAGACCACGTTCGCGATGCGCCATACCATAAGTCAATAGGTGATTAGTCGCTGATACGTTTTGCCAGTATCATCATGGACGCCCTTCATCCGAAGTTGAAGCAGCTCTCTTCCGACCCTCGGCACCATGCTACTCTGCAAGCACCTGAACAGCGCCACACTGAACCTCATTTCGTGGTCATCAGATTGACTCTAGTCCGTCTACGGTATCTCGGCTGTTTTTGGGCTCGATGATGTCGAAGCGTCCGGCTGAACGTCGTATGCGGAGAAGAAGTCAAGCCTCCGAGGTAAGACCTCTTGTTCATCTTACTAGCTTCCTACCTCTCCGTACGCTCGACCTGCGGCCCGCCAGAATCCGCGTACTGCTACCATCTGAAGTTCTGTTAAGATACCATGAGGGCGCAGTGGCTCGAGTATATAATGCAGACCAGCTGTCCTGTGTCTTTTTCTTCTTCAAATCGGGTTTGTCAGGCTTAACACAGGCTGAACTTCACCGTCGAGCATAGAGGACCAAGATGTTCTACGTCGGGCTCACTGCTCTTACTGCTTTTTTCGTTGGGCTCCGTATCCCTAGCGTGCATGCGCATGGATACGTCCAGGATGTCGTCGTCGACT
This sequence comes from Stereum hirsutum FP-91666 SS1, assembly GCF_000264905.1. Classification (NCBI taxonomy): domain Eukaryota; kingdom Fungi; phylum Basidiomycota; class Agaricomycetes; order Russulales; family Stereaceae; genus Stereum; species Stereum hirsutum. The sequence goes on from NW_006763137.1 coordinate 1,059,599, forward strand.
CAACCCATTACACTGGTTACCTACCGTATAGTGATCCGTACTACAACCCTGTCCCGGAGCGTATTATCCGCGCGATTCCTGGAAATGGTGAGTATCGATTCTCTCGACTCTTTGTTCGACGACTCGATGAACTGACCGTTACCGTCTTACCGTGTCTGGATTTTAGGTCCTGTCACGGATCTGAGCCTCATTGATGTTCAGTGCAATGGTTACACGGACGGAGGCGTCATCGGGAGTGAGCCTGCGCCTATCTATGCAACTGTAGCGGCGGGGGACGAAATGCATTTGAACTGGACGACTTGGCCTGACTCTCATATTGTAATTTGTTGCCTCAGGCTTTTTCATTACCTTCGCTCTCGAGTGAATTGTGCTGATGCTATTTTACATTTTGCTGCTTATTGCAGGGACCGATGATCACGTACATGGCTCTCGCTCCTTCTGATATCACGGAGTGGCTACCAGGAACCGAGTGAGCTCATCCTCGAATCGCAGTACCGCTCAGTCGTGCAGCAATTGACACAATTTCTTGTAGTGCTGTCTGGTTCAAGGTCGCTGAAGCTGGAAAGGCGGCTGATGGGACTTGGGCCTCGACTACTGGCTTAACCGCTACCGACAGCATCTATACATTCACAGTTCCTGCCACTTTGAAGCCCGGACAGTACATCGTTCGCCACGAGATGTGAGTAGCCTACATAATACGACCTCTGCGTATGCTCTTGCTCACCAATACTACCTGTTCAGCATTGCCTTGCATGCAGGTGTGTTATTTCCCGCCTCGGAAGAATATCATGAACAATTTTAGTTGACTGACCGCACAATGTAGCCTTCGTGTACCCTGGCGCGCAAGTCTACCCATCCTGCATCCAGATTGAAGTCACCGGTTCTGGGATTGCCTTCCCGACATCGTTCGTCTCCTTCCCCGGAGCCTATACCGCTGACACTCCCGGAATCGTATACGATGCCTACACCAGTGAGATTGAGTCCTTCTTGAGCTTCCGTTGACATTTCTCTCTAACCTGGTTGATTGTTCAAGATACGTCGGCGTACCCGATTCCGGGACCTGCTGTGTAAGTGGCGTATTGAGATTCTCAGGGGCAAAGGATAAAATACTGATTTTTTTTGAACCCGATGTAGCTGGTCAGGCTGAACGCCCGTCGGAAAAGTGGACGCTATGAGGGTAGCAGTGTGTGAATTTGGACGTTTGTTTGACATGCCAAGGATGGAGAGCTTGTATCATGCGCAATACAGCGACTATGATGAAAGCTAGTTCAATGCTTCAGGAAAGAACACAGATGCCTTGATAGGCTAAGTGAGGAGTCCGAGTGAGAAGAGAGAATTATTGGGCAGCACTGTGGCCCAACTGTGGCCCCGTGTTCCAAGTACAGAGTTACCGGCATTCGCCGTGAGGATATTCTCACAGTGCCACGCCTCCCCAAGGTGGAGTGACAGCCTTGACGGATCTGTTCCCAACCACGACGACGCCCCCTTCACCTCGCATTGACCTCGCACAACCGTCTTTTTATCCCTTGCACAACCATCACCGCCGTCAACATCGCCCCCTCCTCCTTCTTTTTATCTCTTTTCTTCGACAAATCCATTTGACCGAGTGTTCTGTAGCAGATTAGCCTTGGTTTTCTTTCAATTCATAAATTTGCTCTATGGCATCCTCTGTCTTTTACAAGTTCAGGTCTCAGAGAGAGGAGTCTCGGGTGACATTTGATGGCACTGGCATATCTGTATTTGACTTGAAGAAAGAGATCATCCTAGCTAACAATCTCGGCAAGTCTAATGACTTCGACATTTCTGTGTTCGACAAGTCGTCCAACGAAGGTGCGCACGCGTCATTTCTACACTCAGAGTACTCTGAGTGTTGATCGTCTGGCCACCCTTCTCATTGCAGAGTTTAAAAATGACCAGCATATCATTCCACGATCTTCTTCTGTCATTGTGAAGCGCTTGCCAGCAGTGCGTCCGGGCAAGGGTAACGCTGCTATGTACATTGCTGGCACAGCGTCTGCCGGTGCTGATTCAGCTTCAAAGTCTGGTACTTCCGGTAACTCCAGCAATAATTGGCACAAGGGCTCGATGTCACGGCGCTTCGATGGGAAGGAAGATGCTCCGAAGCCCACGCCGCCACCAAGAGCCAGCCCTGTGCGCACCCTCTCGTTCATCTTCTTCCTTTCACACGCTCACACTGCATGCATTTTTAGTCAAAGCTATCTACGTCAATAGCGCAGGATGATGAGGAGGCTGCAATGGCCGCCATGTTCCAAATGCAGTCGGCTAACTGGGAGGAGACCCAGGAGAAAATGTCACAGTTGGTGTCAAGTCTCGCGGATCTCTTCACGTATTGTAGTAGTGTCTGTCTAATGGATGATTGTTTTTTGCCCCACTTCTGCACCTGCTCTCGACACTCCTATAGTGCTACGCGTATATACACTAACAACCGCGGAACCGGCTTCTCTCGCGGAGGTAAAACGACACCACACAGTCATCACCACCACAACGACAAACCTTTACCCCCCAGCTATGTCTGCTATCGATGTGGACAGAAAGGTTCGTTGTTCTTCATGACATACTGAGGGTTCAGCTGTTGAGGTTATATAGGTCATTGGATCCAGGATTGTCCGACGAACAGCGACCGAGAGTTTGACAATAAGCCTCGCATCAAACGAACGACCGGTATCCCTCGTAGTTTTCTCAAAGCCATCGAAAGCCCTGCTACGTCTCAAATCGGACATGGAGTCATGGTTACGCCCGAAGGTGGCTACGTCGTCGCTCAGCCTGATGTGTACGCCTTCGTTCTGCTATGCTTCTGCCCATCTTCTCCCAGTGTACAAGCTAACCTTCTACCTTCATCGTTCAGGGCTTCGTGGCAAAAGCAAGTCTCCAGGCCGAAGGGTCTCACGGAGTCAGACGTGCGGGATCGACCTTCGAAAGACCCTGCGATCGTATGTCCGATAGATAATAAAATCTTCCGTGACGCTGTGAAGACTCCATGCTGCGAGACGACATACTGCGAGGAATGTATACAGACCCATCTTTTGGAGAAGGACTTCATATGTCCGCACTGCGCTACGAAGATTGCTTCGCTTGACAAGCTTTCGCAGGATAAGCCAAAGCGTGCGAAGGTCGCAGAGTATATTGAGAAGGAGATCGAACTGAGCAAGAAGGTAGAGGAAGAGGGCGCGAATGGCACTCCTGGACCGAATGGCGTATGTGTCCTGTGTCATTTCTATCTTCGCTAAGGGACACCTACTCACATCTAACATCATGCTCTCCAGACACCCGTCCCTGACGGTCCCTCAAATTCCCAACAAAACGGCCTCCCCAACCAAGATCACCCCGAATACTACCAAGACCCAAACCTCATCGCCGACATGGCCATGTCACAAATGATCCAAGACGGAATCCCACAGCTTCAAGCACAAATCCAACAACTCTCCGTAATGCTGAACAACAACACACTCCCGCAGGCCGTCCGGCAACAGACGGAAATGCAATACCAGCAGCTTCAGGTGCAGTTGCAGCAGGCGCAGGAGATCGGGGCTGCGTTGGCTATGCAGCGGAGTTTTGCGGCTCAGGCGGCGCAGCAGCAACAGCAGCAGCAGCAACAACAACAACAACATCAGCAGCAGCAGGGCGTCGTAAATATGGGTGGCGGTATGGGTGGCGGTGGACTGGGGATGGGGATGGGTGGTGGAGGGTACGGGATGGGAGGAATGGGGTCTATGATGGGTGGAGGTGGCGGCATGGGAGGTGGTGGAGGAATGGGAGGTGGTGGCGGAATGGGCGGGCCTGGTGGAATGGGTGGTAATGGCATGGGCAACGGGATGGGTGGCAATGGGATGGGTGGCAATGGAATGGGCGGTGGAGGACCGATGTCGATGCACAGAGGACCGGGCGGCGGAGGTGGAAACGGCGGCGCAATGAGTGGAGGAGTTTCGTTGGGAGCGGGGCCTATGGGCGGACAAGGACAGATTGCAGGATTCGGCAACCAGCAGCAGGCAGGACACGAGTCTGCGTATCAGAGGTTGCCGTTGAATAATAGGAGGAGAAATATGAAGAGGGAGAGGCCTTCGGATTTCTTGGAGGTTGGGCCGGATATGGAGAGGGAGCCGAAGGTGGCGAAACATTAGGAGTAAGTCGCGTTCGAGGGACCACTGGATCGCTTTGGAGAGGGGGCCCTCGATTACGATACAGATATTTTCAAGGGCTTCGAAAACGACCTCTTTCTCTCCTACATGTATATACACATAACACAACTACACATCGACCGCAGAGCGCTGAGCAGGTTCCATCTTCGTCTTCATCTTTACTTCTATTCTCCCCAGTTCTCCCCTCATCTTTACTCCCCTCATCTTTATTACGTTCCCTTCGAAGCTTACTGTCGACTGTTGATCGCGACCCACTGTAAATATCCATACACGGAATATATATTTGCGATCCCCTCCATCCGTCCGCCTGTGTGCCTACATTCCAATCCTAGCCTCGAACAGCATTACTTCAAAAAGCACAATATATACTGACCTACCCAGAACCGGTCACGCTCACGCCACAGTCCTCAACGCGGACGACCCATTCGTCTGCTGTTGCCCCGCACTCGAACTCGACACCCTCTGCAGAATCGCGTGCTGGAACTGTTCCCTCGCCGCGATGAGCTGATAAACGAACAACGTCAACAAGCAGCCCACGGAACGTCGAATAAGACGCGGTGGAAATGAGAATAGGTAGTAAGTAGAGTGATAGGTAGTAGAGTGAAAGGGAAGGAATAGAAGGGGGGAAACGAACCTCCTTCTGCCGATCAATCATCCCATCCAAGAATCGCTCCATGGACCGCTTGAAATCCTCGATCCGCTCCGTCTCGAACCGTGCCACCTCTGACTTGACGAGCTTCGAGACGTGCTCGAATTCGTTTTTGGATTCGAGGGCTCTGCGTTCCGCCTGTTGCATTGCATTGCATTGAATTCAAGGACGTAAACATGCCAGCCAGGTCAATCGATGGGTTTATGTGTAGATGGAAGGTTTAGAGTGAGTGAGTGGGTGGCAGGGGAGGAAGAGAGGGAATGAATAAACGTACGTCGGCGATCTGGCTCATCGAATGCCCCATCCTATCCGTCGGAATACGACCCTGCGCTCGATTCCGATCATGGTTCTGCCTCGCTCTCCTCAACTCCGTATCCGCCGTCTGCCAAGCATGATACGTCCGTATCCGCGAACTGAACGCCATCTACATCGTGTCACCGCCACCACAATGAACGAACAAACGAGTCAGCTTCATCAACACCAAGACAGGAAACACAGGCAGACAAAGAGAAAATGTATGCATGTATGGTATGTGTGTATGCGTGTATTGTGCGAAAGACAAACCAACGCACCCGCACACTATTAATCAGCCTCGCATACTCGTCCGCCGTGCCCATGAGCGTCACCAGATCCTGCTTCGCCTGCTCAGACTCTATATCCTGCGCTTTCCGCTCCACGTCCGCGAGCAGGCCGAGGGAGGCCATGAGCGGTTTGCCGAGGTCGGAGGAGGCGAGGTCTGCGATCATTTGTGCGAACTCGCCGATGGATGTGGATAGTTCTGTTGATGCAGTCAAAATCAGAATGAGAAAGGGGTATTGGGAATGGAAATGGGTGGGGTGGGACGAGAGTGGTGGGATTCGTTGACGAGATGGAGAGCGAGATCACTACCTGTGCGTTGTTTAGAAACAACATCAATAGCTTTCACGAGCCCACGAAGTTGAGCCTCCAATGTATCGAGGTATCCTTTTTGTCTGTCGAACCACTGCATCGCATCATATCACATCAGCACTCATATCCTACGAATTGAGCGTGAGGGAAAACAAGTGAATAAAGTGAATGAGACGAACCTCGTCGTTCTCGATGAATCGTGGTCCAGCGATTGACTGGCCGAGGTTAGCCAATAATCCGCCTTTCTCCTGTGCGAGTTCCGCCTTCCGATGCTTAATCTACGCTCACACCACCCAAATCAATTTCACCCGCCTCAACTCCATCCCGAAAAAGTCGAGAAAAGACTCACGTCCAAAGCAAAATTATCGCTCTCCAAAAAAAACCTCAAATCCGCATCCTTTCCCAGAACCGGATGATTCGCGATCTTACTAATACAATTCTCTAGCGCGATCCTGCGCTGCTGCACGAACCTATCATCGAACCGTCCGAAGGGATTTTTTTCGGGAACGGGAGGGACGACGACGCCGGGGTTGGAGAGTGATAGGGTTTCGTAGAGCCAGAGGAAGTCGGAGTAGCGGCGGAGGACGGAGAAGGAGGGTTTGGTGAAGAGGGGGGAGGATGTCTGGTTTTGGGGAGGGGTGGGAAGGGGGAGGGGGGAGGGGGTTAGTGCGGGTGGATGGGGGGATGGGGTGAGGGTGAGAGACGTACGCGGGTGTGGACGGTGTACATCGTGTAGCCACGGATGGGGTCACCGACTTTCTGTGGGTCGTCCACGGTGATGGCGAACTCTGGCTGGATTCCCTTGTCTTTACTAGACAGCGACGCAGAAAGTCGGGTTGAAGATTCCTAGCCATCCAAGACTCCATCAGCCCACACTCTCCGTGCATTCAAAAAGCGAGACACATACCGACTCCGACGGCCTCGGCCTCAACGGTTTATCGTCGTCGTCATCCTCTTCCTCTTCCTCCTCCGGCCGTGATGGCGCCGGCGGTGAACTCACAAACGTACTCTGCGCCCCCATCCCATCATCCCACCCCCCACTGAATCCCTCCCCACCCAACGCCAGATTCGCAAACGACCCATCCAACGATCCCTGCTGCTGCTCCAATGGCGATATAATGCTCCTCGTGTGCGTCTGTGTCGTCGGCGTCGGCGTCCCGAGCGTATCCGTAGCCGAAGGTCTCGAAGTCTGGCGCTGCGGAAGGCGAGCGGAAACGGGTGGGGAGGAGGCGGGCTCGGAATCTGAAGCTGAAGTGGAGGTGGAGGTTCCGGGGGCGAAGACGGGGGAGGTGATGGAGACTGTGGAGGGCGTGGAAGGACGACGGGTGGTTGCGATTGGGGAGTATGGAGTGGGTGTGGGTGAGATGGGCGAGGAGTCGGCGGCGGGGGACAGGGGGGAGAGCAGGGGGTTTGGTTGTGGGTGTGGTTTGGGTTGTTGGGATTCTGGCTCGGATTCCGGTTCGATGCTCTCCCTGAAGCCGCTGGAGGTAGATGAACTGGGAGGCTCGTGCTCGGGTTCTACGCTCTCCCGGAAACCATAACTTCGGGGAGACTTGACGGATGGCTTCGAGGGCTCGTCCTCGTCTGACGAAAGGTTCGCGTTGGCCAAGTCGAGCGGGTCAGCGGGGGCGGGAGCGGGGTCAGCACCTCCGCTGACGCTGAAAGGTTGTGATTCTGTCGTGGGTGTGGTACTGCGCTCGTCATCGTGCACGACGGAGGTGGCGGCGGTGGTGGTATGGGTATCGAATGCTGCTGAGGAGTCAAAGTCGTCGGTGGCAGCGGTGGAACTGCCGAGATAGTTGGACGACCAGGGGTCAGGCGAGTTAGAGCGTGGTTTTGCGAAGGGGTCTTCGAATGGGTTGTCTTCCAGTGCGCTCCGCGACTGCTTCAAGAGGTCGTCGAATCCGTCCATGGTTTGGAGAGTTATGAAAACCTTATGGGGTTGTGCACGCGCCGATCAATACCTGAACCGAGTAAATATAATTGGAGCGAAATGTCAGTAATAAATCAATCATAGAGAAAGATAGAGCCATACAGAACCGCGAAAGCTGGCCGTCAGGGTTGTAGGAATGTTCGCTGGTCCGCGTTCACCCAGCGTACATTCCCACGCATGCTGTACCGTGCTCGGACGCTCTTGATCTCGACCGCTTCTCTGCACAAGCACATTCAAAGCTGAAAATATGTTGGGCCAAACACTTCTCGTCATCGCTGCCGTACTCGTCTTCCACAGTGAGCACCAACTGTGATCCTGCCGTAAACAGTGTGCTCACGGCCCATGCCTCCGCTCAGCTGCATTCTCAACCTATGAGCGTGAGTGAACCTCTGTGCACTGTCGAAGCCCTTATCAGACGCAAGCTTCTCCATTCTACTAGACCTCTCCCATTTGAAGGCGCTCGGTCGACCAGAGGGCTCTCTCCCCTCAGACGTACGCCCTTACCTCCTCCCTCACCAGCGCTCGTCATCCTCATCTAACGCAATAACTCCCCCTCCCCTCTACACCTCTACTCTAGATCGTCCTCGAAGCCTTCGCAGCTCTCATCCTCGGCACCATCGGAGCATCTTGGAAAGCCCCACCACCCAAAGAAATAACATGGGCGAGCGAGATGAAGACAAGGTCCGTGCGTTCCTCTATTCGTGTGGCGCCACACCTGCTCAGACGGAGACGTGGCACTGGTACTGGTGCTTATTGTTTGTGTTTGTGTTTGTAGGACGATCGACGATATGGACTCGAGGTTGGCTTTCGCGAATTTCGTGACGAGGGGGAAGGTGTTGGGCAAGTCATGATGCACATGTATCATTACCATTCAGCATTCTCGTCGTCCATCGGAATATAGTGGTTTGCTTTCATGTCCTAACATTCGCGAGGTGTGCTCGACCCTTAATTTTCATGTGTCAGCGATTTCTGCGTGCTACCTCGGGGAAAGGTATGGTTTGCATTTGGACTATATATCAGGCTTGTCATGGCCACCCTATCACAATCACAATCACTGGCGCACTCCCCACTCCCCGTGCTCTGAGTGTATACATAGTCTCCGTGATTCTAAAACGTCCAACTGCTTCAGCTTCAATAGGTTTCATGCCAGTACAGACTCCATGTCTCAGTCTCACTATCACCCCAGGTCTCAGACGACCCGCTAACCCGCTAACAGTAGTAATATTTGTCTCACTCCCAGTCCACTGGCCATAATCCCAACGCCCACACCATAAACTCTCATTCCCCTCCCGTCCTGTCCTCCCACCTCTCCCCATCCACCCTCCCGACTCCGCACAATCCCAATCCCAATCGCAAGGAAGGAACAATCTCATCTCGCCAAAATGACTAATAGCAAGAGATCCTCCTTCGTCCTCACCAACTTCAACTCCATCTTTGCCCCTGCTCCCAACCCGAAGATGGTCTCCGTCAGTACCGCCTCCATTGGTCATCCGCATGCCCTCCAGCCTCTTCAGCCTCTCCATCTCAACATCCCTATCTCGGCCTCCAACCACAATTCCGACCAGAGCTCAAAGCCAATACAGGACAAGCCATATCGCCTGTTCAACGCCCACACCCACAAACCCACCGTACCCCCTCGTCCTTCCTCCTCCTCTGACGTCACCTCCGACTCCGACTTCGTAAACATCCCCCCTCCCGACCCCAACACACCTCACCGCTCCTACGACCACGCCTACGAGGCACGTTTCAGACTTGCTGCGAGACCTGCAAGGCTTGGGATCTTCGGTGCAGGTCTCTGTGTTAGTGGCAATGGCGGCGGCTTTGTGAATGGAAATGGGGGTAACGGAAATGGGGGTAAGGGAAATGGGGGTAACGGAAATGGGGGTAACGGAAATGGGAGTAACGGAAATGCAAACGCGAATGCGAATGTGAATGACAGGTCGAGAGCACATCAAAGAAGGGCGCTATCCATGAAAGTCAAAGTCGAGACGCAGAATCGGTCTTCTGGTGGTCCTGGGCATGGGAGGAGGGGAAAAGTGGGCAAGGGAAAGGCGGGAAAGGTGGGGTTCAAGGTGCCTAGTCTGGTTAAGAATCTGGTGCAGAGTCATAGTAATAAGGTATTGTCGTATTTTCGAGTGTCTGATTCTGCTTGGGCTGACGAATGTGTTTGAGCAGACTACCACGACGACAACGACGACGACGATAATCCGCGACGCAAAAACCTTCGCGGAGCGTGAAGATGCGCGTGCGCTGTTCAATTATAAGGCCATGCCCATGTCTATGCCCAAGTCCGAGCCCGAGCCCACTCGCTCTGGTTGTCCAGATCCCACAACATCCGAGCCTAAGCCAACCTCCATCCGCACCACATCCACGTCCACATCCTCCAGCAGTAGCGCACAACTCATATCCGCGCCATCCAACTCCAACTCCTCATCCATCTTCGACAGCCCCGTCCTCATCTCCATCCCCCATCCCAATTCCAGCGCTCGCATCCCTCCGAGTCGTCCCAGCGCTCACGCCCTCTGGGACTTATCACCATATGCCTATTGGGACTCGTCACGCTACACCCTCCGAGACGAACCCTGGAACGCACCCGAATCTTTCCCAAGTCTCGCTCTGAATCGTAAAACTGTATGGACGCGTCAGATCAAGGCAAAATTTGGGGGCAAGAGTTTGATGCCTTCGTGGGCTGCGAAGCTTGAATCTGAACGTGCTCGAGATGGAGAGGTAGAGGGATGGGCACGGGGAGAGGGATGGGGACATGGAGAGGGAGAGGGGCAGGAAGAAGGATATGGACATGGAGGCGTGCGCATCCGTCAGCCGAGACCTGTTAGGGCTTGGGAGAAGGAGCTGCCTGTTTGGGTTGGTTGTTTTGATGAGGGTGATGAGGCCAGTAGGGCTAGAGACGAGAGAGAGGCAGATGGGAGGGTGGCGTGGTGTTTGTCGCAATGGCAGGGAGCCTGAGGTTTGGGGTGCATATATGCATACATACGATAGTTTCGGATACAATTGCTGTGTCTCTGTTGTAATTACATACTCAGGAGAGCTGTACAGTCATATTTCCCTTAATAACATCTCACCTACCTACGTACCCGCTATCCCCAAGTCCAAATATTAATACACCGCAGAACATCGCGCGCCACTGTGGCCCAATCTCCTTCCTTCCTTCTCCAATCCAAATTCCCGGTCCCAGGTCGACGAACTTAGCTGTGCCACCCACCGCAGTGGGCCACACCAAAACTCACCTACACACCACCCAGACACCTCAGAGTCACGCTCAAATCCCAGACAGTCTTGTTCCTTGTTTCGACTTCGACTTCGAATATTGAGAGCGAAAGGGGTATACGTATATTTATATTTCAACCTGAGAAAAGGGAAAGTCCATCGACACTGGCAGAAAATGTGATTTGCGATAACTCAAGTGACGAAGTCAACATCGAAACACTGGCAGAGAGATGCCAGAGTCACTGAAATCACTGATCAGGTCCTGGTTGAAAAGCGAGAAGCGGCTTGGAAGTCAAGAGTAAATCAAAAGTAAGTTGAGGAAGGGGAAGAGGAAGAGTTGGGGGAAGAGAGAAATCCAAAGTTGGTTGGTCAAGTACGACAAGTTCGAGTTCAAAAAAGAGTTCGACAAGAAATGCGGTGATGCGAAAATGAAAATGAAAGCCGAGGTCAGGTCCAAGCGCCCCCTCACCATAAACCGTAGAGCATACGATCATGATGAGAGAGAAACAGAGAAACATAGCGCGAAGACCATGATCATCGGCCGAGACGTCCGAAAGGGAAATATGCAGGAAAAACAAGATAACGCGACTGACTGCTGAAGCTGAAGAATTGACGAGGTGCAAAAGAACGAAGCGAAGGAACAAGAAAGAAGAAGAAAAGAAAAAAAAGAAGGAATAAGAAAGAATAAGAAGAAAGCGTAAAGACAGAAACGCATCAGTCAGTTCGAACGAATAAGTTATAAGTAGTAACGCAATGCGCATGCGTAATGTAGCATCATCGTCCTCTCCTTCTCCTCTCCCTTTCCCGTATAACTCTACTGTAACAGTATCTACGACCGTCTAGAGTCCAAACCACTATGAAGCAATATGCAGCCCCTTCGCAGTCATCGGCGGCGAATCCAACGAGGGCGGTGGACTGGGGTACGAATCATGAGGCGACAACGTCCCCTTCGCACCCACACCCGCCGACCCCACGAACCCCACCGGACTCCCAACGCTCGGCGGTGGCGGGACCGTAATATGGAGGTTCGCAGCGGCCGGATGGTGCGCATGCCAATGATGCGAGTGCGAGTGCGTATTCGAGTGATTGTGACCGTGCGCGTGCGAGTGTGAACTTGAAGGGTTGAACGGGGGCGGGTCATTGTAATAGGTCTGTTGTGGCTGAGGTTCATGCAACGGTGCGTTCGTCTCCATACGTGTTCGCGCACCATGTCCGGTCCCGTTTCCGTTAGGCGAGAACGCAGGCGGATGCGCAGAAGACGGGGACGAAGAAGTCGGTTGTGCTAACGCCATCGTCCGTCCGGACGCCAAACTGACGCCCATCCCATCCAACTGCAGCCCCTCCGTCTCAATCCTCATCCCTCCAATCCCCGGTCCACCTGTCCCTCCAATCGTTGCATACTCCGGCTCCGCCGCCGCCAACATCTTCTCATCTTCCCACGTACTCGGCAACATCCCCTCCCTCCTCGCCTCGACTCCCCTCCTCTTATTCTCTCCCTTCTCCACATCTCCCTTCGCTTCATTATACATCCACAGTCCGACGGCAGCTAAAGCGATCCCGAGCCCTTGAATGGGATGTACGTCCTGTGCGAACCAGACGAAGGCCATGCAAATGACTGCGACGCGCTTGATGAGCGAAGCGATGGAGTACGTGACGGGTGAGACGGATGCGAGGATGATGAATGCGATGATGTTCTGTGCGAAGTGGACGGTCCCGTTGGCGATAAAATAGAACATTACAGAATGCGTAGACGTGTGTGCGTGCGAAGGGTGCGTGACATGGTCGGGGTCGGAGGACATGGCGAGAAGCGCTGACATATCGGTGTAGAGCCATATGGGGATCATGAGGAGGAATGCCATGAAGGAGGAGTAGAAAAGCAGGTTTAGTTTATCGAGCTTTTGATGGTGGTGCGAGTCGGCGTGGCTGTTGGTCGTGGGCATGATCTTCTTGAAGAAGATGTTGGAGGTGACGAAGACGATGGCGGAGCCGAAGGCACAGAGGAGGCCAGTAGTGTTCGATGCTGTCATGTCAAAGGTACAGGCGAGCATGACGCCGGCGGTAAGGGGGAGTAGGGACATGTACGTCCTTGGGGTGTAGCGCACGCCGAACAGGAGGGCGTAAGCGGCCACAGTGAACAAAGGAGATAATGCCTGGAACAACAACGGAGGACTTGTAAGGACGGCGATAAGAACATGGTACGGATGTAAGGCGGATAGCTCTACGGCGCTCAAAGCGTCTGTGGTGTTTCGAACAAGAACAGATAAGACGTCTAAGACTTCCCATCCTCGTCTACATTGGAGTAAACCATTGCTCAAATCGGCAAGGGGATACATTGGACTGAGTTCGACACGTATAGCCTTTCCATAGTCGTGGAAACCAACGAACGTCATCCCTGGCGCTGTCGTCTATTCCAGCGCAGGTTGTACGGCCGCATCTATCACGTTAGAATGCAGCAAAAAAAGCCCTCGGATGTATCTGTGCCCCGCAGAGACAACAACCCGCTTTTGTATGGGTTGATCGAATCGAAGGCCAAAGAAGAACTGATAGGAAGAGGAGAAACAGCGGAGAATAACGCACCTTAATCGTATGCACAGTACTGACCGGAATCCTCGAAATCGCCATACTGGAAAAGATATGTCCCCCAACCTGGAACAACCCCATCGGCAACGTATCCGTCAAAATCCTCTTCGTCGGTCTCCTCAGCGTCGTGAACCTCACGACAGGTGACATGAAAAGCAAACAATACCCGGCTACGAACCCGAACTGGACGAACGTAAGCGAGACGGGGTACTTGAACTGATTGAGTATCTGTTTCCCGGTGTTGGAGGACAATGCGGAAGAGGTGTACCAGAGACTACAGAGGAAGACGAAGCGCATCGTTTCGGGTGAGGGCATGGTGAACGAGGTCCTGGCCGGCAGGGTGGAGATGCTGCTCCTGATGGTCGACGAGCGAAGTAAGGGCCGAGATTTCTCAGAATTGCTGTCCCGTCGGGGCGTGGACGCTGTGAGGGGCAGAACAGAGGACGACGGCCATACTTTCTGTGCGGATTTACTGAGGCGGCCGAGGAGGGAATCGTTGGCCGTGGAGAGCTGTGAGCGTGATGAATCCCATCGCTGTGCTTTGTGGTCGTCTCTCAGATGGAGAGTCGAGCTCAGCGTCGTGTGCGTTTTCGAGGCGGGCCAAGACATATCCCGAGTCTCTTCCAGGTCACTGGTGGAAAAGAAAAAGAAAGTGGGGAAGAGTGTGGGTCCAGCAATCAAGGCCTGAGCATATGAGGGAGGAGCGCTGAGACAACACCTCTTTCTTGATTTCCTCACTGCCTGCCCATCCTCGGCTCCACACCGCCGCCGGCCCGCCTCCCCAGTTCAACTTGTTGCCAAGCGTGGGCCACCGCCACTCGCTCATCCATCTCCATCTCACGCCGAGGAGAAGCATTTAAAAAGAATATACGATTTGGCTATACTACTGTTAAAAATTCAGACGGGGAATACATGCATGAAATATGCAAGAGAGGAAGAGAGAGAGAGCAAATCAAGTGCGTCGTGTAGTGCTAATAAGTAGGTAAAAAGTAGTGAGAGGAGACAGGCAGAACACGGGCAGTGTCAGAACCAAGAACAGTACAGTACAAATGGCCATCATGACAGACCGAGCATTCGCACAGCGACGGGCTCGGATCATAGGCTGGCCGGATGGGGGAATAGTGTACTGAAGGTCACATAATATAATACAGAAAATTACAAGTATTGGATGGGTTGGTTGATGGAAAGAGGCAAGAATGAGGATTCGAGAGTCAGATGAGGTGAAGAGAATAGAAAGAGACGGAGACGGAGAGAGAAGGAATGTCAGTGAGAGATATACTGTGATTAAGAATATACTGCACAGATCAAGGCGTGGATTAGATGCGGAGAAGAAGATGTCAGAAATCGCAACAACGAAGGTGATGATGACGAGACGAGAACGAGCGAGCAGGGTGATGGATCATGTTCAGATGCAACGAGACAAGTACTAGGGTATCGTGAGTCTACTATCAGTACAGGGTGGGTGACACTATGCTAGTCTGTGGCGGTACGAGGCTTTCATTATACTTAGCGGAGCGCGAGTCGACGACGATTAGTTCACAACGGATTATCGATATAGCGGAATCAGGTTCGTTCGTTGCGTTCTTGCCTTTGCGCGCGCACCAGCGAGCTTGTCGATCGACGCCAACAGGTCTGCTCGCCGTAGTGGTTCTACAAAGGACGCCAGTCAGCGCCAAGACAGATTGTCCGAAAGCCGGAGATACTCACTGGTAATGTGGTCGTCCATGCCCTGCTTGAGACAACGTTCACGGTCACCAATCACTGCGAAGAAAACATATTATCAGATGAGGGTAACACGACAAATAAGGGAGGATGACGTACTAGCATGAGCGGTCAGAGCAATGATAGGCGTCCGCGTAAGGTTATTCTCGTCCTCGTAGACACGAATCAACTCCGTGGCCTCCATACCACCCATGAACGGCATCGACACATCCATCTAAAAGCCTCAGCCTCAGCACTCATCTTCCAGCAAAACGACAAAAAAAAAGCCCTCACAAGCACGATATCATACGGCTTCCCTCTCCGCACCCTCGTCTTGAACTTATCCACCGCAATCGCCCCGTTGTCCGCAATCTCGACATTATGGTTCCCATGCTTCTGCAACATCTGCACCGCGATCGTCTGGTTGACCGTGTTATCCTCCGCGAGCAGGATTCTGTAAGAAGTATCTTCAGCGGCGGTGACCGGGTTGACCGTACTCGATTCTAGGGCGGACGTTAGGGCGGAGGCAAGGTCCTGCTGCGTCACAGGCGCGGTGACCAGCGCGGTAATACTGTTGTCGAGGCACCATTTGAGGTTAAGTGGGAAGACGCCGTGCGACTGGAGTGAAATTTGTTTGTTAGTCCAAAAGGATAGGAGCGGAGACAAGAAAGGGGCGGACTGGAAGTATACGCACAGGAGCCATCAACACGATCGGGATGTAGCGCAGGTGATTGAGCTCGCGAACTTGCACGGTCTACATAGAAAGAAGAAGTCAGCACCTCCGCACCTCTCTGGAAAAGCAACTGCGACATAGCAGAAAGGGAAAGAAAAAAGAAGAAAAAAAACTCACCACCTCAGCCGAATTCGTCACAATCGTATCAATATGCGGACAACTCTTCTTATCCTTCAACGTCAACAGATCATGCACCACATGCGCCGTCAACCCCAGATCCTCAATGTATCTCGTGATCCCCGTCGTGTCGAAGTTTTTGTCGAGGAAGAGCACCGTCCGGTTTTGGAACGGCTCCATCTTCGCCCTCAGCGACTCGAACTCCATGCTCCCGATCTGCGACGTGATGGTGAAGAAAAACTTGGATCCTTTCCCGACGTCCGATTCGACCCACATGTTGCCTTGCATCAGGTATGCGAGACGTTTGGAGATGGATAGTCCGAGACCTGTGCCTCCGTATTCCTGCGAAACGACGAGAACTTGTTCAGGATGTGTTTGAAAGACAGATGAAAATTGAGCACGTACCCTCGTCGTCGACCCATCTGCCTGCGCGAACGTGTCGAAAATGAGGTTCAACTTATCCTTCGCGATACCGATACCCGTATCTTGCACACAGAATTCCAACGTCACAGCCTCATCATCCAACGCAAGCAGCCTACAGTTCAACGCGACCAATCCCTCTGGTGGTGACCTCGTCGATGGCGTGAACTTTATGGCGTTGCCGACGAGGTTAGTGATGACTTGACGGAGCCTCAGCGAGTCGCCGATGAGAAGATCCGGGATGTCTGGGTCGATGTCGAAGGTGAGGTTGATGTTGTTCTGGGTGGCGCGGACAACGAGAGTTTTGAGGATACCAAAGACGGTTTGGCGGAACGAGAAGTAGACCTGCTCCATCGTCATCCGTCCGGCTTCGACTGTGCAGGAACGCTGTCAACTTCGATCCAGAGGAACGAGAGCAAGAAACGACGGACTCTTCGAGATATCCAAGATGTCGTCAATAATCAATAGTAGTGACCGTGCCAGACTGTGCACTAGCAACAAGCTCTCTCGCTGACTGGATTGCAGCTCGCTGTCTAGCGTCAACTCGGTCATACCGATGATACCATTCATTGGCGTCCTACACGACACACAAACACCCTGCATCAGCACGACACGCACAAGAAAACCTTGCAACAAATGAACCCACCTGATCTCGTGTGACATGTTGGCCAAGAACTCCGATTTGCTCTTATTCGCCAACTCGGCAGCCTCCCTTGCAGCCGTGTTCTTTTGGATACTGTCCCGCAAGTTGAACACCATCTGATTGATCTGCGTCTTCAACGAGTCCATCTCTCCGCTCGCCTCGACGGTGATGAATCTTGTGAAGTCTCCATCCATAGCCGCGGCCGAGATCTGTGCGAAACCACGGACTTGAGTCGTCAAGTTTCCTGCCATGGTGTTCACGGACATGCTAGAATATAAATCAGCGTTAGCTTCCAATTTCGGGTATGTATATAAAGAGAGGGTAGGGGGAGAACGTACGTGATTTCTTGCCAGATACCCTGCACGTTACCGACCTCGGCTTGGACACCTAGTTTACCTTCAGTTCCGACCTCACGAGCGACCTTCTTCACTTCGGAAGCGAAAATGGACAATTGGTCAATCATGGTGTTGATGGTGTTAACTAGCTCCAGCATTTCTCCGGAGACGGGCACGCCGGTGACCTTCTGCGTCAAGTCTCCTCGGGCGACAGCAGTCTGTGAGAATTGGGGTTGTGAGCGATGAAACAAATGAGTGCGGGAATCGACTGACGGTAGCAACTGCGATAGTTCGCACTTGGGTTGTCAAGTTCGCAGCCATGACGTTGACATTGTCGGTCAAATCCTGTTCCAGGAAGGCAGGCAGACGTGGCGCGTCAACAATCATATCCCCACATTGCGAGCGAAGTATAACATACCTTCCAAGTCCCCCTCACGTTCGCGACATTGGCCTGTCCGCCCAATCTTCCCTCCGTCCCGACTTCCCTCGCCACCCTCGTCACCTCGTCCGCAAATAGACTCAAACTCTCCGTCATCCCGTTCACCGTTGCTTTCAAATCGAGCATCTCACCCTTCACATCGACTTCGATCTTCTTCGTCAAGTCACCGTTGGCTACAGCCTTGGTAACCTGTGCGATAGAGCGCACTTGGTCCGTCAAGTTCATGGCCATTAGGTTGACAT
Organism: Stereum hirsutum FP-91666 SS1; assembly: GCF_000264905.1. NCBI lineage: Eukaryota > Fungi > Basidiomycota > Agaricomycetes > Russulales > Stereaceae > Stereum > Stereum hirsutum. The sequence continues at coordinate 1,077,661 of NW_006763137.1, forward strand.
TGTTCGCCAAGTCCTGTATACACGCAAAGAAAGCATTGTCAGCACATGCAAGTCGTTCCGCTAGGGCGGCTCTCAACAAAGACAAAGGAAGATCCATACCTTCCAAGTTCCTTGTACGCCAGGCACGACGGCTTGACCACCCAACTTTCCTTGCGTGCCGACTTCCAACGACACACGAGTGACTTCATCGGCGAGAATCCGCAATTGCAGCACCATAGAATTGACAGTCGACTTGAGCTCTAGCATCTCGCCCTGTACGTCGACATTGACCATCTGATCGAGGTTCCCGTTCGCGACCGCCTTCGTGACTTCCGAAATCGAACGAACTTGGTTCGTCAAATTCGTGGCCATTTTCTTTACACAAAAAAATCACAGGACGAAGTATAAAAATGATTGTCAGCGCTCGGACGTGCATTTGAAGAGAAAATGGAGCGAAAAGGCAGAAAAATACGCACGTTGACATTCGTCGTCAAATCGGCCCAAGTTCCCTGCACACCCTCGACCTTCGCCTGCCCTCCGAGAATACCCTTCGTCCCGACATCCAACGCCACACGCGTCACCTCCGAAGCGAACTCGCTCAACTGGTCCACCATGGAATTCACCGTCGTCTTCAACGTCGCCATCTCTCCCTCTACCGGAATCTCGATCTTGCGCGTCAAGTCTCCCTTGGCTACGGCAGTCGTGACGACGGCGATGGAGCGCACTTGATCCGTCAAACTCGAACACATCCGATTGACCTGTGAAAATATTCATGAAAACGTGGTCAGAATTAATATCGGGTATGAAGTAGGGAAATATGGAAGACATACGTTGCGAGTCAAATCGAGCCAAACACCTTCGACGTCTGGTACGTGCGCTTGACCACCCAAAACACCTCGCGAACCGACCTCAAGCGTGACACGGGTAACTTCCGACGCAAACTCGCTCAACTGGTCCACCATGGAGTTAACCGTCGTCTTCAAAGTCGCCATTTCTCCCTCCACGGGAATCTCGATCTTCCGCGTCAAGTCACCCTTCGCCACAGCGGTGGTGACAACGGCAATCGACCGCACTTGATCCGTCAAACTCGAGCACATGCGGTTAACCTGCGCAATGTGGCGTGAGTGCCTATTTAATGACGGGAAAAGGTATTTGACGCAGAAACAACTCACGTTTCGGGTCAAATCTAACCAAACACCCTCGACGTCCGGTACATGTGCTTGACCACCCAAAATACCTTGAGATCCGACCTCGAGGGTAACTCGTGTGACCTCAGACGCGAACTCGCTCAACTGATCCACCATGGAATTCACCGTGGTTTTCAACGTCGCCATTTCGCCCTCCACGGGAATTTCGATCTTCCGAGTCAAATCGCCCTTGGCCACAGCGGTCGTGACCACCGCTATAGACCGCACCTGATCTGTCAAGCTAGAACACATTCGATTGACCTGCACACCGTAAAGTCCCAAACGTCGGGTGAGCTAAACGTTGTCACACAGGCACAAAACCTGAGAAAAGGAACGGAGAAGAAAACCTACGTTTCTTGTCAAATCTAGCCATACGCCCTGGACGTCCGGTACGTGTGCCTGACCACCGAGTACTCCCTTCGAACCGACTTCCAACGTGACTCTCGTTACCTCGGCTGCTAGCGCTCTTAGTTGTACCACCATTCCGTTGACCGTATTCTTCAAATCGAGTATTTCTCCGTTCGCGTCGACCGTGATTTCTTGTGACAAGTCGCCCATAGCTACTGCTTTGGTGACTTTGGCTATACTCCGGACCTGGTTTGTCAAGTTTGCGGCGAGATTGTTGACGACGTTGGTGAGTTCGCGCCAGGTACCACCGACGTCCAGAACGACGGCTTGGCCTCCGAGTTTTCTATTGTCAGGAGTGTAGATGTGAGTACAACGGCGCGGAGTTCCGATGAGTAACTGGAAAGGGGAAACGGAGAGAAGCGAGGGCATCCAGTATTAAATAAGGGCAAACAACGCCGAGCATACGGGATGGAAATGCTTCCGAAACCGGACAAGGGGAGACGATAACGTTCAGATAGTTCCGAAGCGTTCATGCGACTGAGGCGACACCGGGAGCGTACCCGTATTGCCTGAGATGGTATGTGGTACTTCGGCATGTCGGACAAAAGAAGCCTCGCGGGACAACAAGATGAAAGGGCTTCAAAATATTACTGAGGACTCACCCATCTGTTCCGACTTCCTGGCTGACACGAGTAACCTCCAGAGCAAATTGGGCAAGCCTGTCAACCATGGTGTTGATGGCGTTCTTGAGCTGGATCATGACTTGGCCTTGTACTCGAACCTCGATCTTCTGTGAGAGATCACCGTTTGCGACGGCCGTACAAACCCGAGCAACATCCTGAACCTGTTGCTTTAGTAGTGAAAGTTCGGTGACGGCATCGATACCACTCTCAAAGGCAGCAGCCATGAGAGGACCATCTGGAGGGACGATATCGGGAGAACCTGAGCGTTGGCCGACGGGGGAGGGAGTGTGGAAAGACCGGGGGACTTGCATTACCCTGCCGCAAGACTGGCAGGTGGGAGGTGGCGGGGCGGAAACGGTGCGTTCGGGCTTAGACCTGTGAGGATCGCGAAGATTATGGCGAATGTAATCGAGAGAAGGACGGGACGAGTTCGAGGGCCAGTGAGGGTCAATATCCATATCGTCGTCTGAGGGGCGGTGGTGAAGGCCGTTCAGGCCGTTCGCGTGTACCATCGTGGCATCGACGTCAGTCGATCTGACGACGGCTGGTACGGGCCTTGGCTGGTGAATCGACTGATAGTCAAGATCAGCGGAGGGAGGAGCGACCTGCTGGGGAGATTGAGGCTTGAAAAAAAAGCAGCGACGAGTGGGTCGAGCCGAGGGACTTACACTGCGTCGCTTCTTTGTATCGGGGCCTCCGACTGTCCAGGTATGGGCAGCTTTGTAGGCAGCAAGCTCGTCCTCTGCAGTGTACATTCTCCGTACAATGGAGGAGATCATGCGGAGGATATCGCTGGTCTGGGTGTCGGCGGGGCCATCGTAGAGAGGGAGAGGGGCGTCGTGGGCGCCGGTCTGGTAGACGGACAGTAGGCTGTCTAGGTGGTTGATGAAAGGGTGTGTGGGCGAAGCCACAGCGGCCGTCATTGTGGGCGACGACGGTGGCGAAAACGAGCGCGACGGTTTGCGCGGTGAGCTCGTCCGCGGTGGCTTTCTTGAGGGCTCGGGATAAACACTCGGGGGAGCGGACTCCGGAGCAGATGCGGCTTCGGACCTCGTTGGCTCACACGTGCTTCGCCCTCCGCTCCGATCTTTAGGCTTGACGTTTCATTTACGTATTTCAACCGCCCCCTTTTATTGCCCCCGTCTCCCCGTCCTCCTCCTACGGCTTCGCTTCCCAGGAAATTCATCTGCTTTGCCGCAAAGCGTATCTTGTCCAACTACCCCAGCTCTCCGCATCTCTATGTCTCCTCTCGCGATGGGAAAACAGGTACGGCAGTCATCGATGTCAAATCGACGATCATGAACGCTGATGGCCTCGATGTCGAAACAGGACAAGCACCTCCCGCACCGCGGCGGCGATTTCTGACGCCAGAAAGAATTCTCACCCCGGGAAGTCGCCTACTTTGAAAGCTTATCTGACGGAAGCTGGCTATATTATTTCTCACAGGGGTTGCACCAGCGCCATGATGCTATCATGTGTTACCTGGGTCGGTCAGCGGATCACTGAATACTAGTACTTTATAGCTTGAGAGCCTTTTTCCTCTGGGCAAGCAGTCATTCCGACCAAGGCTTCTGACCCACGGTTGCCCCATCCGTGCGTGGTACACAACCTGTACATATGACCCCACTCAATCCCTTGCCGCGCACCGGAACATCGCCACCCGAGGAGGTAAGCATGCTATCCTTCTCATCAGCAAATCAGTTGCGTACGTGTATTTGCAGTGACGTTGATATCATCGCCAAGTGCCCCAGTAGCACGCCCTCGTGTCCGTTTTACTATAACAACGTCGCCGTGCGGTACCGTCCCTGACGCCGCTGCAGAGCAGGTTACAAGCATTTCGCTCCACAGCGTCTGCAACAAAATGCTGCCGATATCGCAGTCCTGCACCCATGAGGGTCACGCAAGGAATACTCACGGCGCGAATAATGGGGCCCCTTCAGCACGTTGAGCCTGCTGTTGTTTTCTCTACAAATCCTGACGCTCTCAGACCGCACGGTGCGTCGGTGCGTCCTGATCGTGTTCCCTTACACGATCGCGTACGCAAACATTTACCCCAGACTCCGATATATATAATTGCTTAGCCCCTGCAGCACCACTCCGCCGTACTGCGCTTCCCCCTTCGAACAGCCTCCTCCGCCGCACAAGTGAAGCATGGTCATGCAGGGTTTGAATTATATGTAGGCGGCCATGGCATGGGTAACTAGTACCTTCAAGTTCCCGCCTCCATCTCGCATCCTAAGCTCATCTCGGATCACGCTCGATCTCGCTAACCTATTTTTCTTTGCTGTTTCTTCTCCTCATCACTCCGGAACAGGCTTCCTCCCGGGTGCTCCACCGATTGGGTACGCGAACTTTGTATCATAAAAGTGCCACACCGTACACTGGTTACTCTTCCCTGCCGTACACCTCTCGTAAAGATACGTGCTCAATTCGGGCGGACGAACCGTGCGTCATCGTCGCTCGCAGTGACACAGGTCTGACCGATTTCGAACCGCAAAGCATCGTGTCGAGCGTACGATACGATAGCAGCGGATGGACCCCAGGTCCCCGCTACAAAACAATTTAAATTCACGACGAGCGGAAGTAAACCATGAGTACCGGCATTCCCACCAAGCGCGATGTCCATTGCAAATTGTCGGACTTTGAAAGCTGCCGGGCAAGCCGCATGTCATTTCGACGTGGGCCACCGGAGAACTCACCGAGTTGGCTGGGTGGCACCTATGTGTGAGACCATTGCACATTTTACTCAAGGTACACCATCCCATTAAATCTCATAAAATCTGAAATATTACTTTACATATATTTACTTCATTTGGTTGCGATGGAATTCTTGCACTCTGCTCGAGTGATTTGATATGAGGGTAAGGTCTGTCGTGTAGCTCGTTCACGCTGAAATTAAAACATTCTGTCGCAACCAAATGAAAGAAGCATAGTTTATATTATTTTATATGTAGCCATCTTAGATGTAAATATGCATACCATCGCAGCATTTTGGTTTGCGTGTTCACAAGTGACGGGCCAGCAGCCACTCGGCAGCTCGGCAACGGGAGTAAGCGAGACGCGTCACGGCGGACTTTGAACCTGCTCGCAAAGGGTGAGCGCCGATACTCATAAACCATTATCCCATTACATAAGACACATTTGGTGGATAAACAATGACGGCGACATCCGTACACCACTTCCACGAGTTGAAATTCTCCAAGGACGACGCTTACGGTACCTTCGCTCCAACACCCTGGCGATCTCGGACTCCGATTGCGACAGCCGGTTTCCATGCGACTAACTTAGCGACTATTAAAGGGAAGGCGTACACTCCGAGGGGCGGCTGACGATGCAAATCATTGCTAAGTTATCGATACGCCGAATTTCGGATGCGGATAGGGACGAGCAGGGAGGGATTTCTCAGCGCGGTGATAGGTAATTTCCGTGTGTTTCGCCGCTGTTTGGTTGGAGCGCGGGATTCAGACAGGAGTGACACAGCGAAGCTCGCATAGACTGCCCAGTCGGGCCAGCGTTTTACAAGCTATAGCGATTTTTTATTTTCCAACTGCGTAGGGAAATAGGTTGGCCTGGAGGGGATTCGTTTGACTTCCTCCCCATAATAAACCAATGATGGTGCTTCGAACCAGACGAAAGTTGACCGGTGAATATTTAGGAGTCACGATATCAAAAATCTGTCCCAAGCCAACATACGTATGAGCTCCACCCCACTACCGGATGCAAAGCTGTTCGATGAGACCGACTATACGGCGTGTGATTTGTGCTCGACCGGAGTCAGAGGGCTTGGAATGTGCGCCACTTTGCCTTCAAACCGCATGCCTCCGGCGCGGGATATCACGGTTGTTGTATTATGCATAGGCCCTTCCCTTATGCTGTTTCTCGCAAAACTTTTACGATACTTAGTTGTGTCACAATGTTCTTAATCCTCGGTGAGCTTCCATAAATCTCCTGATGTCTATCAGTGGTAGATTCACAAACAATTCAAGTGGTACTTCTATCATTGTGGACCACTAGTCCGACACGTCCTCGCGGGGACCAACTAATAGTTAAACACCACACTACACCTACGATCGTATGCAGTACACGGTAACGGTGGCGATCACCTTGGGCCAGCGGCGAAGTTGTGCCGCAGTAAACGGCGTGTAGTAAACAGAAATATCGGAGAAGGGTAAACGAATGTGTAAGTACTCGAGTATAATCCGGTAGGATGGTGCGTAGCGATGATAAATAAATTTGATGTGTAAAGTCCATCGATCTATAATCCCAAAAGAAAAGCACGTAAAACAAACAGAAAACCTTTGAGTATTCCAGTAAGTAGTGAGCGTCCGATATCGCAAGTATGTAGAACAACTATCAAAATAAAACACAGTCTCTGTATGATCTAGCACGAATCAACGAGCGAAACCAAAGGGTATTGCAACCTAGACGTCGGACTCGAAGCGTTTCATCTTGAAAGGTTCTTGGACTTGAGAGTATACATCGTCGTCTTCTGGGTGTGGTGCGAGGAGCATACCGGGGTGGAAGAAGTTGAGGGTGAAGATGGCGCAGACGATCATAGCGGCGTCGAAAAAGTCTGAATGTCAAGTGTCACATTGAGATACCCATGGTCAATATCATACGACATCAGGATGGTGAGAGAAAGAGAGGGACGCACTGAACAACCACTGCGTCTTCATGACAGGTCCTCCCCATCCATCTGCGAGTTCGATGATACGATAGATCGCACTACGCACGTAAAGCAGCATGAGGGACCGTCGTAATGACAATAAAACGACTAAGGCAGAATACGCACCGGATGAACAAGAACATTGTCATGATCACCAGCCCCCAGAGCTGTATCTTCAACCGCTTCGTCAGAGGCACAACAACGTAAGATCCACTGCCCTCCCGTCCAGGGAATGGCCGGTCCTTCAAGTATCGAGTGACAAACTCGATGCCGAGGATAGAGTAGATGACGATCGCGACTACATGTGGGTGAAACAGTCTATGACTCAATGACTGATGGCTGCAAGGTAATCGAAAATCGGAGGAGGAAGGCGTACCTGACTGAAAGATTATACCGACCAACATGATATCGGAACCCATTTTGCTTTTAGATTCTGTGGTAGCTCCAGAAGCGATTCCTCCACCTCCTCCTTGTATGAAGATAGCAATGATATCCTATGTCGACCAAGCCATCAGCCTAGGGCGGGAAAGACTGGACGCTGCATCATGAACGTACACAAGCAAGGAAAATCTTCGTATCTAAGAGGATAGGACCAAAGTATTAAGTACGACATGAGGGGTACATGATGAGGGCTTGGACAGAAAAGAAGACTTACACCATCTAGCTCTCAAACGGCTATACCGATCGCCGAGACGCATGATAATGCGGCCAAGAATGATGAAACATACAGCGAGCAACGGTGTTGGGGCGAGAACCGTTGCAGTGGACCTAAAGTACCAGCCAGCGCATATAAGTAACGGTGTTATTAACTCATAGACAGCACAGTCGAGTACTTACTGTATAATATACCACTTCTTGACTGTGGGGTCTGAACTGCTCTTGAAACGGGCATACCATCCGGCGACTTCCGCCACACCACAGAGAATAGCGGTGGGCCACACGAACCAGACGCGGTATCGGACGGATTGGAAAACATGTAATCCTGAAGACGAAACCGAAAACGAAATAAGAACGACAAGGTTGTGACATGCAGAAGTCTGGAAGAGATGATTTGGTGCGGTGCTCACCAGACGAAGTCGCGAACAAAAGCATAAGTATTATAGTGACGGATTTGGTTGGGGTATACCCATACAGATTAGTGGTGTCTGTAGTATCACCTAACAATCGCGAAAATGCATCAGCTCTGAGCACAGATAAATCGGGTTGGGGGAAGTTCTGCTCACTCATGATCACAAGCGTCAAGATTGAGATCCCGAGAAGTTCTAGGATGAAGAGGAGGTGAGAGAGTCGGAAGAAATTTTTTGTTTGTCCGTCGATTCGTCTCAGCGTAAAGGAGGAGAAAATGCCAGGGCTAAGTAAATTATGAGCGAATCAGACAAAAGAAAGATATATGAAAGAATGAGGAGGATGTGAATGTATGAACAGAACAACACGTCCACAGCTAGTGGACTATTTAACATCTCGCCTCTCACGACGCGTTTCCTTCCCGCACAGGATTACCGTCCCAAAGCGGGCCATATTTTGCCATTGTGGCGAGGCAGAAAAGGAGTAGTCATCTCCTTTTACGCCCGGCGGCGATTTTGAACCCGAAAGGTCGAGACGCACTCACGGGGTACAGCCACCGAGGGACACCGATCGTTCAACAGCTTGAGTTTATTGCCGGATTAGGCTCATAATGCAACGTCGTCAAGCGTCGAGCACAGCCTTTCAGGTCGGTAGGCCAAATCCAGTGCACGGAAACGGGAGAGAAGTGATCTGTATTCTTCGCTCGTTTGCTCTAAGATGGTTGAACAACATTGAAAGCGTGGAATTGACAATTACGTCGCGATGGCGATGATAAAACAAGGAAAATACTAGGAAATGAGACAAAGGACATGTTTAGACTTTATCGAAACCGATTCGTACCATGCATGCAATCAGACCGCCGCATCTTGCGCGTAGAGACCCTCTGATCCTCCATCTCCACCACTACCAGCCACCGGCATCTGGTTCATCCCCAACATGTTCGTAATATATGCGTCCCAGTCTTCGCCCCTATTGGTAGAGGTGTCATCATCGACAAAGATTGTGTTAGTCATTGTTTGATTTTCGGGCGTACTAATACGGCCGAAAATAAGGGGTCTACCGAAAACTCACTCAAATCCAGAAGGCACATTCGTCCACATACTCATGAAATCGTTCCCATCCGGCTCACCCATCCTCATCGGCATTCCTGAGTCCGATCCCAAAGGCATACCCGCAGTCCCATGTGTATGTCCTTGACCCTGCATCCCTTCGCCAACATTGTTACCGACCTGGGGACCATAGTGCTGAGACTGAGGCAGTGACGACGAGGAAGCGCCATTCCCTAGTATCGTATCAAAATTGAACAAATCGTCCATCTCAATGCCGTTCCCCGCCTCTCCTATTCCAACCCCGCTTATATACTGTCCTCCTTCTCCGTTTGCGGATATCGCTGGCATAGTTCCCCAACCAGAGCCGGAAGGAACAAAGGAAGAAGAAAAGTCGAAGGAAAGTTGAGGCTCGGTGTTCGTCTGCGAATATCGCTGGCCATCATGGTAGTTCGGCAGCCGCGCGAGATCATCGCTGTGCGTTGGCAAAGTCGACTGTTGATGTGGCTCCGGGGTGAACGACGGCGACGAGAAAGACGAAGGATTGTGGATGCCTGCATTGTACGGCGGTGAAATATCTAACGAGGACGATGCGGACTGATGGCGAGAGTAACGCTGCCGATCTATGTTGGATCCGGTTTGGGGTGACGAGGACGAAGCTACAGCGTTATGAGGCTTATGCTGAGCACGTCTTGTGCCTGCATATTGACGCGAACTATCTCCCGGTGAAACAGAGGAATCAAGCGGATAACTCCCAGATGAGCTGAAGGGAAGCGGATCGGGGGGAGAACCAGGACTATCGATATCTCTGCTTCGCTTGGAGGAGGGCGGTGGGGGCGGTAGAGGAAGATCTCCAACGGAGACGAGCTCACACAAGACATCCCTAGAAACATTGACGAGACGATTGATGTCAATTTTGAGAATTTACACACGAAAAAGTTATGTATTACCAGGATCTTCCGGCGGCATAAAACCTTATCATCAGAGCAAGTAAGTTAGACGGGAAGACTAGCCAGTAGAGACGGAGGAAACAGACATACCTATTCTCGTACGACTTGATGGCCTGCATGGCCTTATGGACATCTTGGATCTCTTTCGCCGGGTCGATCGCGAATCCCGCAAACTTGGCACCCCATATGTTCAGCAGCAGCACCAAGGCAGCCGTAAACGCAGGGATCTGGGCATAAAATCTCGTGAGTACACCATTCTGATTCGTATGGGATGGTGGGAGCAGGGGTATGTGCAAAGCTTACCGGGAAGAATGCACTCATGATAGACTTCTCTTTCCTCCGAGCAGTGTCCATGATCCGGATACATGACCTTGCAGCATTGGTACACAAAGCAAGGGAGGAGAACGATAGAGGCGATGCGTCACGAATAGAAGTTATGAAAGGGCGGTGTATGATGATTTGCAAGTTGTAGAAGTTGCAGTAGAGCATTGCAGACTGAGCGAAAAATGTAGAGTCCTCTCGGGTAGGGTCCCATCGCACTGCACCAATGAACAATTCCGGAAGCTGCCGTCAGAAAACTATAAACATAGCGCTGATATTCGAGGGGCACGCACGAAAGTCAGGTACAGAGTCTACCCATTTGTTGAGAGCTGAGTCTAGTTGAGAAACAATGTGTTGTTCCCATTGCGGGCCTACGAAACCCAGCAAAGCCTTTGATTTGTTGATCGAATACTGAAAATACGATATACGTGAACATCAGACTTGTGAACATGTCGGGAAAAAACTCACGATCGTCCTCAGCGCGAAGGCATGGATTTGAATGAGTTTCAGGTACAGTGTAAAATAGCAAACGGTCGACGGCTTCCCCTCAGGCTGCCGAAAGGCCTGGTCAGGGTCAGGCGAAGTCCAGTATTCATCGTCGCATTCTACCGGCATGCCGAGGTCGAAACTGAAATATAGGTTAGCGGGAGTGTAGGCGACGGCTACAAGAAATACCGCTCACTCTTCTTCCTAACGAATGCGAACGAGTTATAAAAATGAGGATACCACGGAAAGAAAGAGGCAGACCGCACTCACTTGTATTGCGCAAGGTCGACCCAGACCGGAGCTGATTTGCCGATCAAAAGAGACCAGATTCCTAAAGAGACCTAGCCATGAGCACTGCAAGTACAACAAGAAGGTGTATGATTCGCACCAGAACGCGCGCTTCCACAGTTCATCCTCAACAGTTGGGTGTGTATGATATACTTTGCGGCGATGAGCACCAACGTCCAGGGACATCCGAACGGCAGTACCGACTAGAGCCCAGCATGTTTGCGGTATCGAGCTGGACTGCAAGAACATAATTGCTAGCTGAGATACATAGTCCAGTGTAAGAATCCTCGTAGACATGGTATGTTCATAGAACTTACACAATGAACTTGTAGATCATACAAGCTCGGGGCGACGAGAAGGGACTTTCGCGTCAGGTCGACTTGACGGAACCATCTCCATCCAGCCGAATGACAGTCGTCAACGCCGTCAAGAAGAACGGCGGGATCGTTTGAGTACCGAGAAGCGGTGGCGCAAACGAGAAGGAAAACCTGACGAAAGCCATCATCCCTTAAGTGGAGACCGTCGGCGATAGCCTGACAAAATGTTGGACGATGCAGGAGAGCAGTGAAGATGTTAATATTTTCGAAATAGAGATCGACGAGCGAATCGAGCAGGTCCGGGGAGGGGAATTCCCATGGATGCAGCCAAGGATCGAACGCGGAGCGTTCCCACTATTCGATATTAGCACGGGTCCATCATGAACGAGAAATGGATGCTCACCGGAATTGCTTCCCAGTATTCTGGACGTCTCATCCTGTTTCCTTGGGATTTGGTTCCAGTATGCCGAGCTTTCAAGTTGAAAGTAGTACGAACTAAGCTGGCGCCACTGGACTTTCCTAAGAACCGATAAAATATCTCAGGGTTCAGTCGCATGTCGTTCAACCGCTCTGTAAGAAACTTTTCGTCGGGATTCTCCTCATCACTGGAGTCATCTCGGACCTTGACGGCCTCAGGGTCTGCAGGACTATTGGGATTAGAGTCGGAGGTGGGAGACACATGGTGGAGGGCTGTCTTGGCCAAGCTAGATGCATCTGACAGAGACCGTGTGCGAGAGGGCCCGGAGACGGTCAGGTTTTTCAAATCTTGTGCTTGAGAAGAATCGCCATCGGAAGGCAGGAGCTGGTCGGAGTACACGCAGGGACTATTAGCGATGAACAAGCGTTAGATCGTCAAAACAACTAACGCGTCCCAACAGCCCTTCCATCTTCTCCAGCCGGCTCTCAAGAGTATCGACATAGCTATTATGATGATCGTAAGTAGGTGCCTGGCGGTTCAAATGATGGTGACTGCATACGCTTTAAGCGGTCCACGTCTCTGCGTGGATGGTCAGCACTTGCTTCAACGCAAGTCGTCTGCTAACGTACCTTCACGGCTATCACGTACGTGCATTCTGAGTTGGTAGTTACACAATTAGAACACCTTGTGTCATTCTGCGGGCCGGCACCGTCGCCTGAAAATAAATGATAGGGGGTCAGGGGACGCTTTGAAAACGAGAGTGGCTCGCCACAAACATCTGGCTAGGGATTGGAAGCAGGTTAGTTACCCATAAGACATTTTATAAAATCAGAACCATACTCTTTCGTTTCCTGCAAGCATCACAGGCGCGATGCACTCGCCTCCTCTTTGGGCCGTCTGACTCCTGGCGGGAGTTGACTGCGGTATCTGATTCAGAGTCTGACGACATGGCTCGACCAAGTTGCCCAGCACAGTCTATCGCAGCAGACCAAGATGAACTAAGAGCTAGCAGAAGACACGAGTGCTGAACACGGAAAAGTAGCGACAAGAGGACAAGAAAGCAAAAAGTGAGAGGGGCAGATTTGAGGAGAGCGGATGCATCGCCACAAATATCCGCGTGCATCGCATTGCATTATTTCTCATTATTTGTGTCCCTTGGCACACGCCACACTGCACTGCTTTGCACCGTCTTTGGCATCAACCACCACGGGCTCGACCCCGCTCGACCTAAGTTATGGGCAGTACATATCGACTCAAGCGCAAGCTCAACGACGAGGGCGTCGAGCTAGGCGGCCGGCGCGCGAATGAGAACTTTTGTTTGGTACATCTTGCATCATTCTTCATGAATTTACCATTCATTTCATTGAACACCGTCAATAGATCGGTACCCCTCTTCCTCCTCTGGAGAAGTCGAAAGACTCAGGAGAGTTCGTACCAGTATGGAAGCAAGATGTAGGTGCCCTGCCTTGAGACTGCGCTTTGATCCTTGTCGACTAAAGGTGGTCTAGGTTCGAGATGAACAAGGGCGAAGGAGGCTGCATGGCGCGTTCACAGGCGGTTTCTCTGCGGGTTATTTCAACACGGTTGGGTCTAAGGAAGGTATGCATATTATATATCTGCAGTCGTCTTAGAGAACCAACGCACCAACTACATCTCAGGATGGACGCCCCAGACATTCGTGTCCTCTCGGAGCGACCGCACGAAGAAGACGGTTGCACGGCCGGAGGATTACATGGATGAGGAGGACCTTGCTGAGCTTCGCGAGAATCAGGTCAAGTCTGGCATTCAGGAGAAGATGGACCTCCTCGGTGGTACACAGGCCGAGCTTGGTCGACTAAGTGGTACGGGTGACGAAGAGGACGAGTGCGTAATAACACCTCATCTTTCACGTGTTATATACTGATTTTGTGCCCCGGGAATACCGCAGCTCTATGACCCGACGTATTGAGCGCACATTAATTACACCGACAAATGATTCTCCTGGTGCTCGGCTTCTCAGAAAGATGGGCTGGCGTCCAGGCCATGGAGTCGGGCCACGGGTTTCCTGGCGGCAAAGGAAGATCCAGGATCTTCATGCACAGGGAAAGTCACTTGAAGGCGTTGACATAGACAAACTCGAAGATGATGAGGAGGCAAAGAAGCACATGTATCCGCCTCGAGACACGCAGGTACCGAAAATCTCGCGGAAGGAAAACGCGTTTGGTCTGGGCTATGTCCCAGGGCTAGGTTTGAATCAGAGTTCTGGTAAGGGTGAAGGTACAAAGAAACAGTCGGGGCCACAACTATCTGGTGCGCCGTTCTGTACCAAGTTTGTTCTCCTCACGATCTGACCCGTCTGTCTGATTCACAGCGGGCTTCGGTCTCGGTGCTTTGAACGACGCGGAAGATGATGATATCGATGTCTATGAGTCAACTGTCCAGGCGGGTAGGACTCGTATGGCCTATGATGCCTCTGATCGGGATGCAGACGACACGATCAGTATTGGGGCTAGCGCAAAACGCAGACATCCTACGGAAACCGCACCTGTACGTATTCCCCTCACTCAACAATGAATATCACCTTACAGCCTGTGTTTTCGACAGGTGGACGCCAACTCTCGTTTCTGGCCAGACGGCACACCTGTTCTGAAGGGTTTCATCCCAGCGTCAAATCCAGTACAGACGTCCCAATGGTGCCTGCTTATTTATTCTCGCGTGGTTTTAAGCTCATTATCTGTGATGACAGGTTTTCTCTCCCCGAAATTCCGAAAGGCTGGAAACCAGATCCGAAAAGGGTCTGGGATAAGGCGAAGGAGAATGTAGCTCCGCCGCCGCCCACAGAAGTTGGCGTAAAAGGGCAGTCGAAGTTGACCGCCGAACAGGTATGCGTTCTTTCGTTCGACCCAAATAGGCTACTCGCATTGTCTGATGTGAACGTCTTGCAGCGTGGCCAGGCTCTCGGAGAGACCCCCCTCCCCTCGGCACCACGTTCCATCTTCGACTACATTTCAGCCAAAGATCGCGAACGAATCCAAAAACTCGCATCCGGTGCCTCCGAGACTGCCCTTCCCCCTCCTCCACCCACCACAACCAATGTCCCCTCCTTCCCATTCACACCTCCCGATGTCGCCTCCGCCGCACTCAAAGGCTACATGCCCTTCCCCTCCGACCCCGTCAAACAATCGCGCTACATCGCCTATCTCCGCTCCCAAGCCGATCCCTCTTCCTCTCTCACGCCAAAACCTCTCCCGAACCAAGCGGCCGACGTATTCCACAAAGAAATGGAAGAGTATGCCAAGAGCGCAGCTCTCTTCAAACCTATGTCAGGTGCCATGGCCGGTCGATTCACGAGCGCCGCTCTCGTAGACAACGGCCCAAAGATAATCGAAGGTCTCTACCAACCCGTGCATCCACCCTCGCCGCCCCCACTCAGCGAAGAAGAAAAAGCCAAGGCCAAGGAACGAGAGCGTCAGGAATTGGCAGAGAAGAGGATGGAGGAGGAGATGGCTGAGGGCTCGAAGGGGCATGCGGCGAAGATGGGGATGTATGGGGCTCTGACCAGGGAAGTCAAGCCGTGGCAGCCTTCGAAGTTGCTCTGTAAACGGTTTGGAGTTAAGGACCCGAATCCGGATGTGAGCACTGAGACGCCTATGCCTGGGGTACCTCCGGCTGCTTCTGCTTCTGCTGCTGGTGCTGGGCCCTCCACGGCTTCGGGGTCACAAGCTCAAGGCGGAAACGGATGGCAGCCTGAACAGGCGTTGGCGGAGGCAGGGATCTCGCTTGAGGAAGCTGGTCTGTCAGAAAATGCAGCATCGGGTTTGGGTGGTGCGGGCTCGAGTAGAAGAGGGAGGAAGGACCTGGAGAACGTGGGTTTGGGAGAAGATGAAGACCAGGGGAGGGATACTCTCACGTATGTGAGACCATCCATGGACGTCTTCAAGGCAATCTTTGCAAGCGACGACGAGGATAGCGGCGATGAAGAGGAGGATGCGGCCGAGACAAAGAAGGAAGAGAGGAGCATGAACGGTGATGAGGATGTGGAGATGAAGGTCGCCGAGTTGAAAACCCCCCCGGTAGCAGGGCCATCAAGATTGAAAGACGGCGATGAGGAACATCTGCCCATGGACGTCGACTCCACCAATGGTTCCAACGCCGCTCACGAGAAAGTGGACCTCGCTAGCTTCAAACCTACTTTCATTCCGCGTGCAGAGCGGGAGACAAAGAAATCGAAGGACAAGAGCAAGGAGAAAAAGCCGAAGAAGAGCAAAGTCATTGTCTCGTTCGACACTGAAGAAGATGGCGGTGGAGGTCTGTCTATTGCACCGAAGAAGAGTAGCGACAAGGACAAGGATGGGGAGAGCAAGAAGAAGAAGAGACGGAAGGACAAAGACAAGGAGCGGGAGAAGGGAAAGGTTCAAGAAGACGATGAGGACATGTGGGTTGAAAAACCGCCACCAGAAGCGGTGAAGACTTTGCAGACCTCGATGGCTCGTTCGGAGAGTCCGATGGTTATCTCTGATTCTGGTGAAGGTCCGAACGCCTCTGGACCAAGAGGGAGGAAGAGGGCCGTGGATTTCATGTAGTTGTACGCTTTGATTTTGCTTGTTCATTGCTATGCCATTTCTTCAGCCTCCAGAGCTGCGATGGGATTCGTGTCACACATATCACCACAGCGAGCCAGCAAACGTCAATGATACAAGTCAATACAAGATGGGTGGAAAATACACCCCAAAACGACAACAGATATGCTATGAACAGAGCGATCGAACCATCAACTTGTCACGTCTACTTGTGCCTCAGCTCATGCCTCAACGGCCATAGGCTCAAGGACAATCGACGAAGGAAGCGGTGACTCTGGCCAATCCAGGGAATCACCATCATCCTGAGTCTGCAGAAAGCCGTTATCAGGAAATCATCGCTCATGAGGCGTTACTTGGGAGGTAGAACAAGCACTCACGTCGTCCGCATTCCCATTTTCCGCAATGGTAGTTTGTTGCGACTCGTCGGTCTCTGGCGGCTCGGCGACCTGAGTCTCCTCTGTCGTCGCATCGACTGCATTCGACTCCTCAGGTTCCGGAGTTCCCGCCACTAGAACTGTCGAAGCCTCGGCGGTAACATTGGCCGCTTCGACCTCGACAGCCGGACTGGCAGACTTCGCCTTCGTGGCTGGCTTACTGAAACCAAATAGAGTTTGCTGTTTGGTCTTGGCTGGTGGTTTGGGTGGAGCTTTCGGTTTCGGTTGACCGTTTGATCCCTCTGAAATATCAAGCAAAGCAGGTCAGCTGTCAGAGAAAGCCACGAAAATCAACAGGGGCAACAGACGCACTCTTTGGTCTGTTGCCCGTCTCTGCGTCTTCGACCTTGTCGTAGAAAGTCTCGCTCTTTTGCAGGGATTTCTGGCGCCCGAATGGATTACCACTTTGTGTCTTCTTAGCGAAGGGATTGTTAGTTTCTAAAGGAACAAAAGCGTGAGCCATATGGTACATTAGGAAATATCGATCTCAGCATCCCACTCACTCAATTTGGTCGGGGCAGGCAGGGTCGTGTCCTCGTCAGCCTGGGTCTGAGTCTGCGTTGGTTCCTCATCCATCCTTCTACGCTTGGCTCCATCCGGCGAGTCAGCGTCAACAACCATTGCATCGTCCTCAGACGTTCCCTTTCGCTTCCCTTCTCCATTCCCTTCTCGACCACGGAGAACCCAACCAGGGCCGTCCTCGTTCTCATTTTTCTTTGGAACAACGATCGGTGTCGCCTTCGCAAGACCCGGTCGATGCGCCGCTGGCGGTGGTGCAAAATCCTGGAGCAGATTCGACCTCCCACCTCTAGAACCATTCGCATCAGCCGGGGGTAATCTCGGCGGCGGAACGGCATCATGATCGCTCGTCCATCTCCTTCGTTTATCTCTGGCCTCGACCAACCGATCTCCATCCTCTCGGTCGTCCTTCAGCACCTGGATCTTTTCCTGCAACCCTGTCTGGCGGTAGAAGATAGCGACTTTGATGGCCATGTCGAAGGAGGAAGTGTGGTGCAACATCCGACAGAGTTCGAGGACTCGGGGGTTACGGTCGGATTTGCAGGCGTTTTGAATGAGCTTGATTATGTCTTTGTCGAGCTCGAGCTCACGTCGAGAGAGTTCGTCGGTGTAGAGGTCGTCACCGAGAGAGTCCAACACCATCTGGATCATCATAGATTCTCGAGCAACACTAAACAGGCAGATTAGACTCATCCATAAAGCGGGCCCTGGTCATGAAAATAAGCACTCACTTCTCTTCAAGGGGTCCTTCTATTGGGTCCTTGCGACGGAAAGGCAGACG
Organism: Stereum hirsutum FP-91666 SS1; assembly: GCF_000264905.1. Classification (NCBI taxonomy): domain Eukaryota; kingdom Fungi; phylum Basidiomycota; class Agaricomycetes; order Russulales; family Stereaceae; genus Stereum; species Stereum hirsutum. The sequence continues at coordinate 1,095,708 of NW_006763137.1, forward strand.
CAGAGGTAGCTCTTGAATCAGTGGCCGAGGGAAACTTGGGTGCTCTTGCCGTCCCTACTCACATATATTGTGAGATCATATAACGCAGAATATAAGACGACGGCGCTCACCTTCAAAATCAAGCACATGAATGTATCCTTCGTCACTCCAACAGGCCAATACGACTCGTCTTTGCCCTGCTTCCTTTCCAATTTGTTCGTGTCCAGCAGACGAACCCAAGTGGCACGCAGCGGTATGCGATATCGAGGCATGATATACATCACACCAGCCGAGTCGTACATGACTGGTGCCTACAAGCAAGGGCCTCATTAGCATGAGTGAGGGTGGAAAGGGAGATTACGAACCCCTTCGTCAGAAATACCGATCCATTTCAATGTGAGACCCTTTCGCAGAGGGAGTTTACAGTTCTGCAACACCGAAAGGTCTTCAAAGTCGTACAGCGTGCACATCAAGCTCTGCGAACCTGTGAACGAATGAATAAAGCTCATCAGTCGTCCCGCGCCACCCATGTGGCACTTTCGCCCACACCAGAACATGAGAAAAACCCACCATCCATCGTCGTCGACCCATCCCTATGTACTACAAACACCCACTCCGGTCCCGCCACCATGCTCAAAAAGTCGCCGTTCAAGCCTACCGAACATCTCTCGATCCCACTGCCGCTCAAGAACGTCAGCTCATTCTCACTCGTCGCAATCACCACGTTCCCATTGCCCTGTAAATCTGAGTCCCGTAAAACGCGGTAAGATTTTGTGGGTGCTGGCCCTCCGGCTGCAATTCCTAGGACGTGAACGTCCTCATCGAGTTCGTAAGTCCATTCGCCTTGTGCGGCCCAGATACCGTAGGGCTTGTAGTGTACATGGGCAGCATGTTGACCCTCCGGTGCTGAAGCATAAAGGGCTCCACGCTCGCCTGTAATGAATCGATAAACCTGAGTGTCCTAGACAACTTTAAGTGTATCTGTGTATACCTAATACTCCTAAATGGTATTTGTTGTGGTCTGTGAAGTGGTATGCTTTCCGTGCTGACCGGTCGTGAAATTCGACGTTGACAATGTGGTGTGTATCTTGGTCTGTAACCTCGATAACACCGACCATATTGTATGCTGTTAGAAAAAAAAAGAAATATATCAGCAAAGGTCAGTCAGAGACGATAAATTTATGTACTTAGGTAGCGTTTTTTGTTATCCATAGGCGTCGACCCCGATTGGAAAGCAGGCTGTGCCTTTGTCACACTCACTGAATTGGAAGAAAAAAAAATGAAGTATCGTCAGAGGGTTCTCGGGAGAAAGCAGAAACATAGAATGAGTCCCTACCCATCTCCCTGACAAATCCGCCCCTGCTCTTTTCCTCTCCAGCATCCGCCATTCCATCCCCAACATCATCCAATATCCAGTCGTCATTCGCAAATGGATCGTCCATGTCCACATCGTCTGCATCCTTTTCAACTGGGGCCGCACCGTCGTCATCAATGTCAGTAGCAAATAAGTCTAGCCCTGTACTGCGCTTGACCGGACGAGTAGTGGCTGTAGATGATACGGTCTTCACCGGACTTGGTGAGGTGGAAGGAATGGTGTCAGCCCATCGGTAAAGTGTACCGGTGTTTGTCGTCCAGGCCAAGAGGTTGGTGGTAGGCGACCATGCCATTTGGTTGATCGTGCCTTCGATGGGGTGTTTGGACCTGATTGTAAAGCTACGATAAGAACTACAATGCCAAGGAGAAGGAGTTGCAGGCCTACGTAAAAAGCAATCTCCGTGTTTGAGTTGACCAGATGAAGACTTTGTCGTTGTTAGCTGTGGCCAAATAAACGCCGTTCGGGGACATGGCGAGTGCGGTGGTAGCCCCCGTGCAAGTATCATCCGAGAAAGTAGAGGTCTTCTCCCACGTCTCCTTCGAGATCGTGACAATGTCTGATGTTCAATGAGTATTAATGTTCAATCTCCTACAAGATGACGGATAAAGAGACTCATACCGTGGGTACGAGTTGCAACGACGAAGTAGTCCCCGGACGGGTGCCAAACAGCCGAGCAGTCATGGTAAAACTCCGGGGCACTGCAGCAATTTAGACAACTTCTCTCTTAGATCCTTATGATAGGATAATAATAAGACTCACGCTGTATCTCTGATTGCGGGAATGATGCCCTCAATAGGCTGTATCTCTTCCGGCTCATCCTTTGTCACATCCCAGACGCATATTCTTCCATCACCTCCACTTGTTGTCTGTCACCCCAGAACCACCACAACCACGTCAATAAGATTAGATCTGGTCAGTGTAATGTCTGACGCGTACCAGTAAGCTCCCTGAAGGATGCCATGTCACGCGTCGTACGCCCGCTGTATGTCCTGCCAACAACTTGATGTTCGTTGCGACCTCGATTTCAATCACCTTCACGGCTAGCTCGCTAGGAGCCATTCCTCCATTTCAGTACATGCCGGTGTCCATCCTAAAAGAGAGCGACGGAAGTTTGACGAGCAAGAGAGAAAGACTCACTCAGATGTTACCGCAATCCTCTCTCCTTTCGGATCCACAGCCACACATCGAATCGGCACGCCCGCCGCACCAGTGACATGTTCCTTCAATTCCGTTTGTGCGCCGTGATACTCTCTAACATCCGAATCACCACTCCCCGAGAACCACGTCTTGTTCTACGAAAGGGCGCGTCAGCCCTTCAGTGTCATGTAGAACAGGATAGGTCTGAGGAAACGTACTCCTGCTGCGAGACAAGTGATAGTATCACAGGCTTCAATGGCCGTCTCTGGCTCCTGCTCTTGCCCTCTGCTCGTCTGCCAGAGTCGAACGATACCATCTTCTCCACCAGTATAACATACTCTATAAAGCCAGACGCGTCAGTCAGTGTTTCATAACTATGTGGCGTGTCGAAAGTGGTGGGCACTAACTTTCCGTCACGCGAGAACGCAAGATAACATGGACCGTCACCATGGGCGGTATTCACATAAGGTTTATTTGTCGACATCGCAGTCGAGTTGCGGCAAGCTTGTGGGGGTGAGAGGCAAGGCAGACAGAAGATCGAGCTCAAGTCAAGCCGTGCGATTCAACGCGTCCCGCGTCGCGTGACAAAGGACGCGTTCAGTCACGCTTGTGACAGTACGCCACAATACCCGTAGCACCGGCCTCGCCAAAGTTTGCTTTCGAATTGAGATAGTTTTTGTTCATACACCTGCCCACGATTCAGAAAAGAAGATCTGGTTTCCGCGCTTCTATACAGTAATTCACAAATACAATGTAGCCTAAGACTTGGACAAGAGCAGACAGAGATTGAAGAACATAAGAAACTGAAGTGGTGGGGGTTTGGGGAAACGGGCAGGTAAGGAATCTTGGGATAGCAAGTTGTGCGATATATCAAACAATTGCGACGACGACGACTACAATCCAATAAAAAACCCAATATCACCATGATGGCACCACCTTTCTCGTGGCGGTATGTACACGTTGTGTTACAAGGTCCTTTGGGCCATGCACAACGGCCGTGCGAACGTGGTGAGAGGGTGGAGAAGGAGAGCACGCTAGCCTTCGGACCCGGATTCGTCTTCCGCGTTATCTTCGTCGTCTTCTTCGGTGTAGTCGTCCTCATCTTCTTCGTTCTCGTCCATGGACTGTTTCAACTATGCGTACAATTACCTAATCAGCGAACTTGCCGCAGAGATGAGAGCAGAAAACGTACCATTTCCAACAGCTCATGACATTCGTTCAAGTGGGCCATGACAATGCCCTGGCCCTCCGGTACTGTCCCATCTACCCCGATAAACTTCCCATCTTTCCGCATCGAATCAATCTGGTATAACGCTAGTTGATACTGTCCACCAGAGTAGGCGTCGTACGTTAGCGACTACTAACAATGATGAACGGTAGTGTAAGAAGGCGTACAGGGTAAAGATCGCGAGGGCTAAATGGCCCGCCGTATTTGAGGACTTCGTTCAAACACTTCTTCACAGTCGAGAGTTTGTTTGCCTGCAGCCGTAATAAAATGAACAGTCAGTATTCCGCATCATATCACTAGCGTCCAAAGTACGTACTATTGGCATGAGCTCCTCGGACACTGGCTCGCTCGACGATAGCAGCCGATAAATAACACCATAACACCGTCGAAGGAGATACAACAACACCTAAGATACCAGCACGTATCAGTACCATCTCTCCCCTCAGTCAGAGACAGAAAAGAGTTACTCACATACTGCCCTCCAGGCTGATTCCCCTCCAAATCTACAAACTTCCCATCGATTCTCATCTTGTCTATCTCCTGCAAACTCAACGAATAATTCCACAGATCCGTCTCCCTCAGACTCCACCGATGCGTCAACGCGAGCCCCTCCAGTTCCGCTCTGAGCGTACTCAGCCTATCGTGTATCGGCTTGAGTGACGACGGGACGTTTTTCGACTCTTCCTGTGCTCGGATCTCCTGTGCGATCTCGAAGCAATTTTCGAGGAGGGAGGAGCAGATGGCTTGGGAGGCGGGGATCATGCCTCCGGGACCGAGGAATTTGCCGTCGACGCGTTTACTGTACGTCATTTTTTGTGTTTTGGGTAGCGAGCGGGAGAGCGAGCGTGAGGTAGAAAGGAGGACGGACATGGAAGTGAAGGTGACGGTGAAATAAAGAAATGAGAAATTAGGAGGGGGAAAAGAGGTGGGTTGACGACGGAGCGCAGTGTGGAAGCGATTTAAATGGAGAAGCGCAAGCGGAACACGATATGCGCGTAGGGAATATTATGACCGATTAACCACGATGGTCACGCGAGTGGCCAAAGACAGTCATGAGATCGGAAAGCGAGCGTAAAGCGCGTCGAAATTGCGCCAATGAAACCAAGGGGAAAGGCCACATGAGCGGTTTGGCCACGAGAAGACGACGCAGAACAGACGTCAAGGGGGCGTAATGATAAACGGGGAAGAGAAATAGAACGGGCCTCGGTCAGCTATGACAGTTGCAAACGAATCACGGCCAAGAAACGGAGAAAGAGATACTCAACGAGTCGATTTTTCTCAGTTCGTCCTGAAGGGGTTTTAGTTCTGCCTTATGCGAACCTTCCTTGGCGGCCAAGGCGACAAGCTTTCGTCGGATGTTGACTAGCCGTTCGTGTATAGGGATTAGTTCGACAGAGAGAACGGCCAGCGAGTCTTGTAGCGAGCGCAGTATGGATTCTGAGGGCCAATCAGGTTTTGTGGGGCAAGCACCAGCGGCAATAAAGAGAGCACATGTGAATGTGGATGTCAGTAACGTTAACCTCGAGGTGTATTTAAGAATAAGGCCAAGTGGATAAGGCATGATGACCGGGGTGGGCACCGGAACGCATCCTCGGAAGGGCCGTCGGCGGGAGCGAAGTGGGATTATGATAGGAGTGACCGAAGAGAAAGTGATATACCCACCGCATTCGCCTAATTGTCTCTCAAGCAGCTTGGTCATAGCTACTGGGTGTTTCCCAGACTCCGCGTCATGCTTGATGATATTTCGGAGTTGCTCAAGACGTCGTGTGAATGGGGCGAGGTCGGATTCGTTGTAAACGGCAGACTCATTCATGTGGTCTAATATTTGCTGTGGGGACGACACCAAAGGGTGAAAAAGAGCAAGATATGATGTGATCAGCATTGCGGGTGATCTATCTCATTCAGGACAGTCGAAGACCATGGCGTTATATATGAAGGTGGAAGAGACCGGGCCAAGAAGGCACGGCACTTAGAATGCATGTGAGAAGGAAGTGGCCAGATAAAATAGGATGGACAATAGAAAGCGCAGGGTTCCGAAGTGTGAATCGCCACTTCGTACCCTCGAAATGTGGCGCTATCTTGGGAGGAGACGCAAGAATGCAACGACGTTCTCGACTTCCCAAGGTACGCTCTAGAACACGACCCAAACAAAGCAAGCTCAAGAATACAACGAAGACTCACCCGCATGCTAGCCAATTGCGAGTATGTTGCTGGTGCCTCTTTCGTCTTTCCGATCGTGAGGAAGAAGAGTGATAGCAGATTGAACACATCTGCGAGAGTTGTATCAAGGCGGTTATTGTAGACAGTGTCATCGTCTCGGACATCGTTCAGTTTCGTTACTACGTGAGCCACCCAAATAGTGATCAGAACATAAAAGACATTTGAGACATGCAAGGGAGGTTACAGCGTGCGGTGAGCAGGGACAGGGGCCGAACGGACCTTGCTTGATGGTTGCTTGGTAGATTGAGTTAACGTCCGAAGCCTTGATATATTCTCCTCGATCTTTCTTGAGAGCAGTGAGTCGATTACGGAGACTGGGGGGACAATAGATGAGTGGGGCGGAGGGGCGCTAGCAGTAAGAGACGATGCGCACTTGATGACGGATTCAAGGATTGGAAGTTCTGAAGATGGATCAATACCACATCTCAACTCTACACTCTCCTTCCTAATTTCGACAGTTAAGATCTACATTACCTTCTTGGGATACAGGCGCGGTCATCCTGCAGGAAGGTCGTCCTTACAGGGAATAAAATGGAGAGAGGATAAGAAGAGCGTCGAGTCAAATGCTCGGAGTGTGGATGAAGCTTAAGTCGAGTGGGTGCCTCGGCATCTCCAAGTTCAGCACCCTTGCCCCACGTGGAAAGTTCCCACGACCGTGCAGGCGCGGCTATTCCCCTGTATAACTCAGTCCCCTTGCCCAGCTCGTTGTTCCCGTTCATCACCCTCCTCATCCTCTACAACTCTTACCACATCCTCTCACCGCCACACCAACCGTCATAATGGAGAAGATCAAGGAGGTTCGCAGCTTTAGGCCGTAATCCTTGTCAGATCATTGCTCACACTACAATCACACCCGCGTACTCAGAAACTCTCGTCCCTTCGTCTTGAAGCCGACAACGCTGTCCAGCGTGCTGAGGATGCTGAAGCGAAGAACAAGAAGTACGAGCAGCTCCTCCTCGAGAAGGACCAGGAGATCACTTCTCTCCAACACAAGCTCTCTGTTCTCGACGCCGATCTCGAGAAGGCAGAAAGCAAGCTCTCCGAGGCTAAGCTCCATCAGGAGGAGGGTGAGCAGTCGAAGACTACGAACGAGGGTCTCCAACGCAAAATCCAACTCCTGGAGGAGGAGCTCGATGCTGCTGAGAAGAACGTGAAGGAGACCGTCGAGAAGTGCGTTCATTATCCTCGCTTTCACATACCCTTTCCCTACTTCCCGATATGTCCAGCTTGGGCTTTCGTTGAATGGGAGCTAACTGCCTTAATCTTGATCTGATGAATAAATCACGTGCTCACGCACTGCAGGCTGAGACAAGTTGACGTTAAGGCAGAGCACTTCGAGAGGCAAGTTCAACGCGCCGAGCAGGAGCGCGATGCAATGGAGAAGAAGTACGAGGTGCGCAGCGTACCCCTGGCCCTCCGACCCACATCTGCTCGTTTCGCTGTGTTCACCAACTCACCAATGTTGTCTCCCATTCACAGGAAGCACTGGAGAAGTACCGTCTCTCGAAAGCCGAGCTCGACGAACTCGTCCAGACCATGGACCAGATCTCCTAATCGCACCGCATCTAGCCCCCTCGTCCCCCGCGCCCTTTCTGCAAGCATCGCCGCGTCCTCGTCCGCGCATCATGTATATGTCCCACCATACCAATTCTTTAGCCTACCTCTTCTACCCGATCAGAACCTGCTCCGTTCGATCTTCCTGTATATCGCTTACGTTGCCCTCTCACCTAACACCCCCAAGCATACCGATAGTCATCCATTCCCTCTAGTTTCTTCTTTCAGCGTCGTTGTTTGGTCGAATCGAAGTAAACGGAATATATCAATACCAATCTCTTGGACCTTTTCATTAGCTGCAACTTCCTACCTATGGGCATGCAGCCCCATCTGCGCTGCGAACTACAGTTATGGGATATAAGGCGACCCCCGATGAAACCGAGACACAGTCGAGTCGTATAGCAGTTCTGTCTCGCTCTCGTGTAGGTACCACGATCAATGAGGTTCTGACACAAGATCTTCGAATCGAGAGACGCAGTGTGGCTCTGGTGGCCCCTGTGTGGCGCACGTTCTGTCCGATACTGTCCGAGCGCGTACTGAGTACCGGCACTCACCCATTTCGGGCTGGTTCAAACTCCGCTGTGCCGCGTCTCGCTTACTCCCTTAGCCGAGTGGCTGCAGGCTGTCACTTACGAACATTGCAACACAACAAAGGCAACAATGCGCATGGTGATACTCAACAAAGCCATGCATAAATTCATATAAAATATGTTTCTTTAATTTGGTCGCGGCAGAATTTTCTAATTTCAGCGTGAACGAGCTACACGACGATTCATGTGCTCATATCAAATCACTTGAAGACAGCAGAAAACTTCTGTCGCGACCAAATGAATTGAATGTATGTAAAATAATATCCTAGAATTTATGAGATTTAATGGCGGGGTGTACCTTGCCCTAACGCGCAATGGTCTCGTACATAGGTGCCACCCAGCCAAATCAGTGAGTCTTACTGTGGCCCGCGTTGAAATGGCGTGCGGCTTGCCCGGCAGCTTTCAAAGTCCGCCAATTTCCAATGGACATGGCGCTGGGTGGGAACGCCGGTACTCACGCGTACGTAGTAAAGACCGTGCCGTGGGCTCCTAGTGCTGACGATCGTAAGGACTCGGATGCTTGGTACGTCGTCAAGTATGGTCATAACGATTCTGATCAAAAAGATACGCAATGATGAAGCGAAAAGTGGCTCTGGACGACATCCAGTGCGAATTATGATAGGGAGAAATGGAGCACACTGTCAAATATAATTATACGAGAATGTCCCATGCAGACCAAGTTCTGTCATAAGCAAAGGAGGGAAGGAGGACGAGCTACGCAGTAATCGTCCGATCGTATACTGTGTCACATAGTACTAATGACCGCCACTCAATCATCATACCTACGCTCGTCCCGATACGTATCATCAAGTCGGCCCCTGTCGCTAACGCTCGAACCTTCCTCCTTTACCCTCACAGGTTCGTAAATCGGCGCGCTTCGCCTGCCAACCCCAGACAATGCGGTCTGATTAACATTGTCATCTGTATCACTAGTATGGGGGGTAGAGTCTGAACAGTAGACATTCGCAATGCATTGAAGAAGCTTACGAGCCTTGCGAGTTCTTGTGGTCGTAAAAGAGAGGAACAATGGTCGTCGACGGCGACTCCGCCTTCCAATCGTCCGAGCATTTGGCGCTCGTTCTACTTTGTGGCGTAAGCGCGTAGGGTCCGTATTCAGCTACGTACTAATAACCCTACAGGGAACTGTCCATTACTATACAATCCAAGCCAATGTCCACAAGTGCGTAGAGTATGTAGAGATGCGTCGCAAACAATAATAGTAACGATGGTGGGGAACGAAGTCACAATGAGAGCTCAGACACTAACGTGGCAACCAATATTAAAGAAGGAAAATCAAGTGAACCCAGACCACCAGCAAAATGGATCGAGTACAGTTCCTCAATCACTATACCTCGTCTCGTCGCGATAAGCTTCGCCAGGATGGCTCCCTCCTCCCACGCTCGACCCGTTATCCTCCTTAAACCTCACCGGTGCATAAATCGGTGCATTCCGTGCTGGGCCAACCGACGCCCCCCTCCTGATGCACACCGATATTCCTATCGCGCAGAGAACGATGCCGACCAATAAGTTTCCGGCGAGGAGGCCAACGATAGCTGGTCCGTAGGTGTTCAGCTTGTCGGTTACGGAAGCGCTGTCCGAGTCATCGCCTGAGGTTACCGCGTTCTGAACTGCCTTGTCATTCGACGTGGACGAGGACTTCGTTGGGGACGAGGCTTTCGCAGAGGTGGAAGTGGTGGTAGGCTCGTTATCTTCCTTCACCCATCCTTTGATCTCTTCGAGGGTGGCTAATGGTGGAGACTGGGCAAGAGCAGCTGAACGACTAGTCTTGAAGTCCGAGAGTGCGTCCGATGGATCTGTAAGCGCTAGCAGTTGGGCATAGGCGTTCGCGACCTGGTCTCCTTCCTCGCCTGTGAAGTCTCCGTAGTCGAACAGAGAGTATGCGTTTCGTAGGAACGAATCTCCGAGGAGCATGTCTTGGTCACTGTCGGAGCCCAGGGTGCCGAAGGTGGAACTGCAGTATGTGACGTCCTCATTATCATCGTTTGTCCCGTTATTGAGCTGCGTCAAGTCGAGCGGATGTATGGGGATCTCTTTGCCACTGTTCACGATACGTAGTTAGCAGTGAATGCATGAAGGAAATCGACTAAAACTCGACAAGAAGAAGAAGTGCTTACCCGAATACGAATCGAACGTCAGCAGTAGCGTTACACGGCACAATCCAGCCATCAAGCTCATCATCGTAGAGCGCGTTCGGCATCACGCTGTACATCGCCGTCTGCACATACTTTGGCACTCCTGCTGCGGAAGTCCCCGTATCCAGCACCACAATGGCCTTGCCCTTGTCCACCCCACCTATACCCGACTTCAACGACACCTTCTTCCCATTCACCGTCATTGAATCCAACGTGACCGCCCAAGACGTGCCCGCGTCAGTCACCTGTATCCTTTCCAACTTCGTCGTATTGAGAATATCTTCATATCCTTCGATGACTTCCGATATGGTGAAGGCTCCTTCTGATTGATCGTCCAAATCTCCAGAGCGATCAAGGGCTACGGTGATAAAGTTGGGAAGAGATTTGTTCTGAGAGAAAATGTTGGCGAGGGGGCTCTGGCCTAGCGTGATATTGTTGTAATCCTTCTCGATGTTGGCAGCGACGGTGGAGGCGTCATCTGTGCTGAAGCCTAACCCGATGAGTCCGAATACGCCGACGTCGAACATGCTGTCCATGTCTATCGGCTGAACGGAGCATGAGACAAAGCATAAAGTATATATGGACGAGAAGCACTCACGTCCGTCGTGTTGATGAATGCTGAGCAAGACCAGGCGATAAATTTGGGCAATTTGATACTTAGAAACGTAAAAACACACCTTGAGATGGGACCGAGTAACTTCCGATGGAGAACTCTGCGAAAGCAATAGGACCCGAAGCTATACACGCCATGGAATTAGATCTGAATGCCCTTGGGAATGAGAACAAAAATACCTTACCCGAACTTCCGTCAAGGTAGCTGATATTGGCAAAGGACATGGACGGGCTCATTTTTGGAAGAGTATCCTGAGAGTAGACCCATAGATCTGAGGATCCAGTATCGATCTGAACGGTATAATCTAACCGCGGAAAGGATGGTGTGAGTTGTTCATAGCTGTGAATCAGAGAGGAATGGAAACGCACTCTGGCCGCCGACGTTGACGATCGTCGTGTACTGTGTGGATGGCGTCAACATAGGAGACGTTGAAGAATCAGATAGAACTGACGATGTTGTCCTGGACATCTCCGAGCGCGGGTTGAGTCTTCGTAGACTTCGAGACCGACGATGCTCCATACTTGATTGGTATCCCAACAGGCGAAGACGCCCGTTTTTGTACGGACATAGGAAGATGGAGACCCAGTGACACTGGGGCCAAAGAACACAGGACAGGAATCCAGGAGCCCTTCATCGTAGCGAGAGCGATTGTATGAGAGACGTGAGGGGTTACGACCTAAAGTTTGGCATCGATGCAGATATATAAACCCCCTGGCCTCCCTCTGGCGGGCCCTTGTACTAAGATTGAAAGTTGGTCGTTTAGCGTGTCTGAACCTCTAGTGCACAAGCGATCGAAATTGATGCTGTGATCATGTACAGCCCGTCGTACATATTGCATTTGATCCTTTCAAAGAGCGCGGAAGCAGTCAGAGCCCTCGCATGATGTCCCTCGAGCCGCCCATAAGGGGGGAGGCATGGACGGTGATATGATGGAAGCACACCCTCCCAATTGGAAGTCGAGGAGTACCTGATTTCGAGATGATTTCCCAAAAAAACAAATAGAAAGATAACATATTGTCTACCTACGTACTCGTAGCATCGACCCAGGACATCTTGGGGAGCCAGTTGGAGCCAAGCATCTTACCACCCAGAGGTAATGTCCTCCTCAGAGGGCATGCGTAACTACACGACGAGCGCGGGTAATAGCAGCAATCCTCCCTCGACAACGGGCAATATCACGAACTCAAGGCTGATACATCAGGAAACAAGGCGCCTAAACCAGCGCCCGTTACCGCCTACGACAGCCTACCTCCAACACTAGTACTCACAAGATCAAATTGTAAGTGAATCAAACGAAGTGCAACGTCTCATAATAGCTCACATGCCTGCACGTCGAGCAGAAACAGGCGAGGCATTTGGATGCCTTCCTCACCCTGCACAGCGAGCGCCGAGGGCACATAGCCCTCAAGCGAAGATTTGAACGCCGAACAACGGACAAAGAATTGACACCAGAGATACCACATGCTCAAGCACCCCGACCACGATTGATCTGAGCAAATCCCGGAAGCGGCCGATCGCATCATCATCATCGGCGGACGAGAAGGAAGAATGGCAGGGCTATTCATTGAGGCGGTAGGAAGCTAGGAAGGAGTCCATATGTGAGGACATTTTGGACGTCAGCAGTTGCAGGTTGAGTATACCATGAGCTATGAGTAGTGAGAGGTGGTGGTGGTCATGAGCGATGCCAGTGCTGATGCAGTTCGATAAATGAGTATACTTAGGCGACAGTTGGGCGACAGGGCGGTGTAGTAGTAAAAGGGCACGTAGATGTCGGTTCGTGCAGATCGCATGTCATCAGAACTGGATCCGTCTGAACCTTACCTTACCAGAGATTTGCGTTTGCCGCCGTTCTCGGAAATCTTTGAAAAAAGCAATGTAGAAAAGTCGGTCAGATTGGGCACGCCGGTCCGTCATCGGCACGGGGAGTGTCAGGAAACTGACTGACCTCGACACTTTGAACGTCCTATCTTCAACACCAAGGTCTGCCTGTGGGAGACTACCGACCTCAAATAAACCTTCCACTCACCCGTCAACTCACAGTGAAGCCGCAGAAGAGGAACATCGTTGACGGCCCCAGCGATGACCGTTTCCAAGTCAAGAGATTCTTCCAAAGGCAGAGTAAGTAATAGAGGTACATATAGACGAGATTTCAACCGGGCAAGCGAGGAAAGGTCAAGACGGCCTTCGGGTGTGCTCGGAGACCAATCCGGGCGCGCGAGGATTTGGCGCCCGTTCTACATTCAGTGGCGCAAGCGCGTAAGGTCGGTACTTGTCAAGCATTCGTTCTGATACATGACCCAACAAGAAATGTTTATTATACAGACAAAGCGGATACCCAAGAAACGTGCAGAGCTTTTTCAGAAGCAAAAATCACGATTATGATGAACGAAGATGTGATGTGAGCGCATGCGCGTCGGCGCGACTCACGGTGATTGGGAGCCTGAGTTGTAGTACAGTCAAGGTCAGAGTCATATGGAGATACAGTCGATCACAGTGGACACAGACAAGTCCACATGACGGTACCGCACTGAGCTAGATTAGGCATAACAAGCAAGCGTACTGAGTGACGAAACCACTGAATGACTCCACCCGTTACGCACCTTCACTAGAAGAAGGCTGTGAACACTTCAACGCTCACACTGACAACATAGTTCTTCCAGCCAGAATAAAGGGCCTTCGGAATTACAGACAATACGCTCCCGCTGGAGACACTGTTGAACCATTGAAGAGAATCAGGTGAACGGTCTTTGTACGACCAAATGTTGGTATGAGTGCGAGTTGTGGATGATCCCGCAATATTGACTTGAATACGTCTCCGAGGGAGGCTGATGGTACCTGTGTCGACCCCGGCGTCGAACCATGTGTAGCTGCCGTGATATGTTCCTTGCAGTTCTTCATAAAAGCTCATCCAACCTAGAAAGAACCATTGGTGGAATGTATTCATACCATACGTCAAACGGAATGCATAAGAATAAGCATATGAGAGGGCTAAACGTACCTTGATCATGAGACATGGTCTTAAATCTGACTTCGCGAAGCGGGTAATCCTGTTGACCCACGATAGGCAGTGAGAGGTAGGGCTCGTCCTCGCTGACCTCGGTTACTTCTACTAAATCATTCCGTTCTTCGTGTAAACAGACCCAACACTCGGCAATATCGAAGATAGCACGGATCAAGTGTTTGGGAAGACGTCGAAGGGAGCGAGCAATGTCGAGAATGTCTCCCGGAGAATAGTACGTCCTCCGATTGGCAGAGTGGGTTCGGCTTGCGGAGTACACGTCTGTGTACCATGGCTCGTCTTTCGCCCAGGATATTTCTTCGTCCGAAATGAATCCTGCCTCATCGGCCCGCGCTTGATTATCAAGCAGGTACTGAACAATAATGATGGACTGGCTCCTGACAGCCTGGGACAGCGGTGTTGTGCCATTGAATGATGGTGTGTTGACATTGGCACCAGCTTCAACCAATGTGCGAACACAGTCCGGACTTGCAGGAATACTGCATGCATAATGAAGTGGGGTACCACCATTCCATGCTCTGATATTGACATTTGCACCGCGTGAAATCATTACGAGGATAGTATCGGGGCGATTGGCACGAACGGCAGAGTGAAGGGCTGTATGTTCCGCAACGAAAGACGGCTCATTCTTCAGGTCTATGCTGCGAAGTAGCATTTCAGCGGCATGGAATTGGTTGAACCGTAGGGCTACGGTGACAGGAGGATATGTCGGGGGCAGCTGGTAATGTGGGCGTACAACATCGACGAGATGTATGCTAGGGGCGTAATCGGTGATTTCAGCACCCATACTCATCAACGCTTCGATGGCTTCCAGGTTCCCGTATTGTGCTGCGACCATGAGAGGTTTGCCCAACTGATGTAGCTCCTGGCGAAGTAGTTCAGGATTTCGCCGAAGAAGTTGGGTGATAACGAAGTGTGATCCATATGCGAGTGGCCATGTGAAGGGCGAAGAGATTTCTCTGTCACGGTCGATGACCAAGTAATCAAAGTGCGCTCGAGCAATGCGCTGACAGAGGTGGAGTCGAGTGGAGAATGTCGGATGAAACAAAAACTTGTCAAGAAGAAGGATGAGTTCACGTCCAGGAGTGTCATCCTCGCAGGCCGCCACGTAGAGATGCCAGCTGAACGCTGCGTACGAAAGAAAAGGACGTCCGGGGAGGTCATAGTCGTTATCCGAGTCGTTATCCCAGCGGTTATCCCAGTCGACGTCGTCATCCGAGTCGTCTATCCCTTTTACACCATGCCCTGCCCCGCCCTCGTCGTCTTCCTCTTCCCTTATATCCCCATTACCAACATCTCCATATTGAACTTTCCGATGGCGTACCAGCTGCCCTCCCCCTCCCGTGGTGTGACTGTGATTGCCTTCATCGCTGTCCGTTTCGCTAGAGTCGACCTCTTCGGTCCAGATTATCCGTCGATCATCGCTACTATCGTCATCATCCCAATCTTCATTACCAATCTCGCACGCTCCACTGTCGTCAGGGAATTCATCGACGTCCAGAGGCTGCTCGAGCGAGCGATGCAGAAGGTAGGTGAAAACCGCCAGCCCTTGTTGTTTCTGTAAAGTGGATAGTGACCCAAAGAAATAGTCCCTCAATGTCGTATGCTCCAGATGATGGGAGAGCAAAAATTCCTACAGATAATCGAGTGAATCAATAAGCATGTGGCCTTCGAGAGCAATCATGAACCATCCCAACCTGAACGGTAGAGTGTGAAAGACTCAATGTGTCCCACCGATCGTGGCTGACAAGACTAGAACAGATCCGGAGTATTACCCTACGACTCAGGAAAGAGAGCTCCTGGTTCGGCTCGTCTCTGCCTACTTCAATCTTGATAGCTTCCTCGACCTCAGTGAGGGTGAGGGGACGGTGTGCGCCTATGATCCACCCCAGAACTCGCTGAGCCACCACACGAGACTCCTTCCTTTTGTCGTTGATGATTCGCTCCAGTATCCGCTCGTAGGTTTCGTGAAGGCCTTTGGGGAGGGATCCGAGAGCCATGAGCAGATCCGAGAGCCTGCTCAGAGTGTTCATGTAATCGAGCTGGCATTCCACCCATCTGAACCTGGTAAACTCGCACATAAGTTGTGTTTAATCTTATGAAAGATTATGGAACTCACATTCCCTGTGATTTCGATAGAAGGGTATCGCGTATTTGCTTTTTACGCCGTTTGCTCAAATCGGCAAGGTTGGCCCTATTACTAATTTCGGTCACAATATGCTTCCTGATATCGTCCTGGATAACACGTATTTCTTCGTTCAGGGAGATAGAAGTGACCGATGATAGGTGGAAGCGAATGTCTTCTTCTTTCCGGCTGGACACAAATACGGAAATATTATCCTCTGTCGCAAGCTTCGGGACATGCTGCAAGATCTTGTGTCTCTCCTCAGGATTGCATTCGTCGAGAGCATCAATCACCACTAGTATTCGAGGCATGGACGTGGAATTCGCTGCCCTTCGTATCAGCTCTCGCAAAGCAGGAATCGTGGACGGAGGTGATATCCCGTCGTGGCACATTTCCGAGAGTTCGTTGAAGAGGCCTTCAGATGCCTTTGCAATGGTTCGAATGAGCTGAGCGAAGACAGTGCGGAAGACGGCGACGGGATCGGTGCTTCTACTGTCACGGAAGTCAAAATAAGCATATGCAACGAGTTCGTCGTTGCCACCGGACTGTTTGAGATGGTCGACGGCGGTAGACCTGGTAAGACATTAATTTTGATATAAGGTGGGAAAAGTAAAATTAAGCATCATAGAAACGTACGTTAACACTGTCTTTCCACTCCCGGCTGAATCGTGAGGAAATTGAAATCGTCAGACCACCTTTCCCGTTAATATTACTATGTATTACTGACGGATTCCGTGAAGCCACAAGACCGAGCTGGGTGAATTTCTCCAATGTGTGAACCTTGCGTCCTCCAGAAACCAGCGGCACGTGTCCGTATGTCTCTGTGCTAATGTAGTCTGAAGCTTAGTAGCGAAGTCCAGGGGATACAGCCAGTTGATTATGGCGCCAATATTCTGGTCAATGGCCTCCTTTGCTTGATTCGCGGCGAAGACTGTGGTGGCATGTTATATCCTCAGCAGTTCCATATTATCGGATGAAGGCTCACTGGCAAGGTTGTTTTCTAACAGTTCGCGTATCGCCACTGTGTTCCTATGGGTGACTGTTTCAAATTCAAGGATACATAGAGTCAGCACCAGAAGTTTCGTTGTATACGGACCGTATACATAAGAGGAAGGCGACTTACGGTTGAACTCCTCTAAGGCTCCGTGTACTTTATCGTGTAGTGCTTGAAGGCTTACTCTTTGGAGCACGTTTCCGAATGCTTGACGCTCGCTATGGAAGAATGATAATGTATGTTACCACAGAGAATCCTCTAGAATATACTAGGAGTGACATACCTGAGGTCAAGGTTCAAAGCCAACACTAGGATGAGCTTTTGCTTTTCCAGCTTGTCCACAAGCTTGTTTACGTCTGCAGTAGAGAACGGCCATTGTAGTCTGCCTCTAAGTGTCTTCGTCTTCTGTATGGTTTCGTAGACAGGTTGCAGCCAGGCCTCGCACTGTGATAAGGCATTCTGCATGGTCTGAACGGTACCAGAGGAGACAGGTTCAGGCATATCCTCGCAGCGCTCTACCCATAGCTTCGTGGTATTGATAAGAGGAGTCCACGCTTCGAGACTCTCCTTCAAACGAATCGAGTCCCTCTCTGCACCAGCAACATCCAAGCAGTACTTGATAATTGGGGTGATCAACTGCGGCAAACTCACAAGAGCGGCGATATTCGCTGCGTTCCCAACATTGTCCATGACGGGTAGAGGAGGAGGGGATGAAGACGACTGGGGCTGAGGGCTGAGTGCGAAGACGCCAGAGATAAGTGTGGTAAATATACCCAAGATGACACGCGTAAGCCTTGCAGCTTTGCAGGTTCTCAGATCCCGCATTTGGTCATGACATGTTCCCTGCATAGAAAGCAGCGGGTTTATATCCATATAAGACTCTTTGTCAACCATGAGGCCATGATCGAAATAAATCCGACCAAACAGGATACATAGATGTTTTTGCAGGACCTGGGTTTAGAGACCTCTGGTATGCGTGCAAAGAAGCGTTTACATTGGAATGGCGTTTGGTGGCCGTAGATCAAGCATCGCGAAATGGTCAATTTCGTCAATGAGCCAGAACTGGTATATAACCCGGCGTCTCTTTCTTTGATGCCCAGCACATATGTTACGCGCATCAAGCATTGGCACATTGTCGCAAAGCTCACGCACTGTGCATATCGAAGATACCTGGTACAAAATAGAAGTCTGCAGTCCTCTCGCGGAGTAAATATGAGCAGAACGAAGTAACGAGCGACTCGTACCTGTCAATGTCTCTGAAGCACTGATGCAATATTCTTCACAGCAGGACGTGACGGGCTTGGACTTGTAAGCAATACCAAAACCGCCTCATCCTGCTGATAAACCGTCTCAAGTCACGAGATTCGCGCTGCGTCGAACGTCCGGGTGGCGCATTCTGAGTGTACGCATGCATTGGGAGGAAGATGATCGAGTGGTCAACGACTTTCCAACCATAAAATACGGGGATAGCCGGAGAGCCCAGGGGCATGGCGCTCTTCTACGTTGTGGCGCCGGCAGTGTTGGCACTTGACCGTGCCAGACCCGGGGTCAGGCTGACGGGTCAAGAGGCCGAGCCGGGTCAGGTCAAGGTTTTCTTGACCCCCTGCAGCCTACCTTTTATGGTGGCCGGCAGCGTCGGCTCTGGACCAAATGCTGGCACATTCTGGAAAATGCCTTATTTTGGTATATTTCGGGGCCACATCACCAAGTGGCGCCGCAGACTTGACTGGGTCTGACCTGGTCTGACCCCGCCGGGTCGGGTCGCTCGGCTGACCTGACCCCGACCACTGGTCAAAGGTCGAGTGACAACACTGGTGGCGCGGGCACGGGGGCCCTCATGTATGCACAGATCATCAAGTTGGAACGAACGAGCTGGTGTAAAAACCCAATCGATCCACACGGGATATATAGAGATGTTGCACAAGCGGCCAGATAATGATAATACGACGCAAACACAGGTACGGCAACCAACATTGTAGAGTCGCGATTTCCTCCCCACCGCAGTTCCAACATTCCCACCCGGAGTCACATACAAAGCTAATCTGCAGTAATAAACTAAAATGATCGAAAGCCATGAATCAATCGCCATACCTGGCCTCATCCCGGTACGCCTCGCCAGGATGACTCCTCTCACTCAAGCTCGACCCATTATCCTCCTTGAACCTCACAGGGGCATTGATCGGTGCACTCCTGCTCGCGGAACCCACCGACGCACCCCGTCTGATACACACCGATATTCCTATCGCACACAGAATGATTCCAACCAGTAAGTTGGCAGAGAGGAGACCAATGATGGCTGGTCCGTATGCGTTAAATTTGTCGACGACGGAAGCGCTATCTTGAAGATCGCCCGTTTCCACCGCGTTCTCGACTGCTTTTCCATTGTATGTGGATGTAGATTTTGAAGAGGTGGATGTAGTGGTAGGATTGTTATCTTGCTGCACCTGTCCTTGAATCTCTTCGAAAGTGGCTTCCGGTGGAGACTGGGCAAGCGCCGCCGAACGACTGCGGTTGAAGTCCGCGAGTGCGTTCTTCGGATCCGTAAGAGCTAACACCTGTGCATACGCGTTCGCGACCTGGTCACCTTTCTCGCCCGTGAAATCTCCGTAGTCGAATAAAGAATATACGTTTCGCAGGAACACGTCTCCGAGGAGCATGTCTTGGTCACTGTCGGAGCCCAAAGTGCCGAAGCTGGATGTACAGAATGTGATTGTCGAGCCATCGTCGTCCGTACCGTTTTTGAGCAGCGTTAAATCGAGAGGATGGAGCGGAATTTCCTGGCCACTATATACAGCACAAAGTCATTAGCGACTCAACGAACAAAAACTTCAACATTGAAAGGCTTACCCGAACACGAATCGCACATCCGCAGTGGCATTACATGGCACAACCCAGCTTTCGAGCGCAGAATCGTACAGCGCGTTCGGCATCCCACTGTACATGGCATCCATAACGTACTTGGGCACTCCAGCCCCAGTGGTCCCAGTATCCAGTACAGCGACAGCCTTGCCGCTATCCACGCCTTGGACGACCGATTTCAACGGCACCTGCTCCCCATTGACCGTCATACTATCCAACACGACCGCCCAGGACGTGAATGCACCCGGCACCTGTATACGCTCCAATTTCGTCGTCTCGAGTATATTTTTGTAGCCATCGATGACCTCGGAGATGGTGAACGCACCATCTGACACGTCTTCGAGATCCCCGGATCGGCCGAGGGAGACGGTGATGAAATTGGGAAGGGATGTGTTTTGAGAGAAGATGTTGGCGAGGGGACTTTGTCCCATGGTGATATTGTGGTATTCCTTTTCGATGCTGGCCTCGACTCTGGACGCGTCATCCGTGCTGAAGCTTATCCCGAGGAGCCCAAATACACCGAGGTCGAACAGGTCGTCCATTTTGATTGGCTAGATGGAAAATCGGTAAGTTGGAGTTTCAGACGGTGATGAATAGGAGTGCCCACGTTGGTCGTGTTGATGAAGGCTAGAGAAATCAAAATTGTAAATAGAGACCATCCGATACAGTAGAACACAAAAACTTGCCTTGGGACTCGACAGAGTAACTGCCTATAGAGAACTCCGCAAAAGCAACAGGGCCCGAGGCTGTATATACCCCAGTCAATCTAGACATCAGCGGCTCCCCTATATTCATGAGTAGTAGTTGATAGGGGAGCGTACCCGAACTCCCGTCAACGTAAGAAACATCAGCATACGCCTTGGAAGGCGTCATTATCGGAAGAGTATCCTGCGAGAATACCCATAAATCCGATGACCCTGTATCTATCTGGACGGTATAATCTGCAACAATAACTCGTGTGAGCCCATCATGGTGATCTACTAGGGAAATCATTGAATTCACCTTGACCGCCTACAGTGACGACTGTCGTGTACTGAACGCATACCGTCAGCGCCCGAGGAATATGAGACTTGACGAGGAAAGGCCTACTATGATATTTTGGACGTCTTCAAGTTCTGGCTGACTCGTTGTGGACTTCGATACCGACGCAGATCCATACTTGACAGGGATTCCCACTGACGAAGGGGCGCGTTTCTGTACGGACACAGGAAGGTGAAGACCCAGGACTATTTCGGCCAAGGAGCACACGACAGGAATCCAAGATGCTTTCATTCTAGAGAAAGTCCTAGAAAAGAGGATGGGGTGGGGGCAGAAAAATAAACACCTATAGCCTGGTATCAACCTCAGCCTGGGTATTTGAAGCCTCATGAGCTCGGACAATCGATATCAATGCTGTAAACGCGTACAGCCAGTCGGGGACAACGGTGTTGATCCTTTCACATGCCGGTGATAAACCCAGTCCGAGGGCGATGTGGTCGGCTAACAAGGAGGCGTGGCCAGAGCGGCAATTAGAAGATGGTAGCAATTCTGCGTGACCAAATTGAGGGTATGGCTACCTCTGGCCACTATAAACGAACGGAAAATGATACAAGCAAAATTTGGCCATCTTTGATTTATCAGGCCGTCACCAAATCGCTGAATCAAATCGACGCCGGTGCCCAGCTGCTATGCAGAAAAAAATCAAAAACAGCAATCCTCCTCGGGTTGCGAAATCATTGCAAGGACTCGCACGCACCACGAATCAAAGGCGTCAAAACTAGCGCTGTTACAGCCTACAACAACCTGCTACCCGCACGTCCACAACGCACCTCACAGCTGGATTAATTCGACGCCGGTGCCCAGCTGCTATGCAAAAAAAATCAGCAATCCTCCTCGGGTTACAAATTCATTGTAAGGCCTCGCACGCACCACGAATCAAAGGCGTCAAAACTAGCGCTGTTCTGTTACAGCCTACAACAACCTGCTACCCGTACGTCCACAACGCGTCTTACGGTTCAATCAGATATAACGAGATGAAACGTCCAACCCGTCACTTCCGTCTCGTACTGTGGAAGCACCACAGCCCCCAGGATGAGGAGAAATCAGGACCAGGCGCTCACACATGTCGATCGTTGAAACGATTGTCTTCTCCCGCGGAACAGACGACGCAAGTATCGAACGAGGAGCACTATATGCATTGCCTTATGCAAGAGGGATAAGATAATGTAAACGTGAGCGAGCAAGGCGTGTTATAATTTGACAAGTTGAGTAATATCCCGAATTGTGAGTGAGTGGTGGTGGTGGTGATGCTGGTGCAGTCTGATGATGGGTAGTTGGCGCAGCGAGGTGTGAAGAATGCGAGAGCAGGGTAAATAGGGGGTAGGGCTGTGTGGGGCGAACGCCATGTATTTTGGATGATGAATCTGGAAACGAAGCGTCTATAGGTATGCGCGTGCCGATCTCCTGGCCATCTGTTGACAAACACAAAAAGAAGCAAGTTAGTTTTATCAAATCAGAGCTTTACACCAGCCAAATAAGAACGCAAAGGGAACACCGACCTCAATAACCTTCCACCCGCCCGTCAACTCGTCGTCAATGTCCTCCTCAATTTTCGTAATCACCGCCGCATACATACACTGCTCCACCCTGTTCTCTGCACCTACCACTACTTCCCCTGTCTTTGCGTTTTTGAACATCAGGACCTCCTGCGTGGCGAACGTGATTACGAACACGGGAACATTGTTATCGAGAATCTTGCCCGACGAGACATCGACTTGACGGATATCGAGGACCTTAGAGTCGGACACGAGGCCTTGGCGGAGATATTGCTCCATTGTGGCCCACAGGACGTTATATGTCTATTCATGTAAATGTGAGACGCGAAGCACACAAAGAAAGAGGGAATGAAAGGCACGTACGGCCTCGCCACACCAAGCCCTCAATGACTCCTGGTCCGCACTCAAATACGCATCTACCACCTCCGGCACAATATACTCCCTCAACTCCCTCTCGAAGCCCTCCATAGTGAACGTCGGATCCAGAGCCTTCATCATCCGCATCACCTGCGCCGTCTCGTTCTCATCGAACCAGCTCGCAATAGTAGACGTCACCGAGCGCATGGAGGAAACCACAGGGTGTTCTGAATCTTGATACTGCTGGTTGAGCTCGGAGAAGTAACGAAGGACCGGGTTCGTTTCTTTTATTTGTTGCCAGCGTTCTTGACGCGGTGAGTTGGCGTGGAGGACGAGTGCTTGTCCGGCTCTATTATCCTCGTAAGTGTACTGTTATATATGTCGTGGAAGTGATATGAGACGCACTCGGCATTAGCAGCCACCCTCTGTTTTATCCGGCCTGACTGCCCAGCTTTTGCTAACCGCAAAGCGCGTCTTTTCCGCCGTGCCTCCTTTTCCTCGAACCCAGCATGTTTTGCAGTCCCTGAATCGTCTAGTGCGTCTACGAGGGTCTCTGCGAGAGTTTTGTAGGCCGCAGTGTTCCGTATGGGTTCTGTTGTAGATGCAATGGTAGAGGACACGGCGGCGGAGGCTCGTGAGATCTACAGGACATTGTTAGCGAAATGATATGCACGTAGTGAAAGGAGATATACATACGGCACGAGCAAGATCAGACTCCTCCATAGACTTAAGAGCCTCTCCGACCGCATCTCCAACTTTCATACCTGTCTTCTTCAACTCCTCCGCGGCCGCTCGCAACCGTGGGTTCTCCTTGATACTCGACGTCAACTAAACGACCAACAAAAACACACAAAGCTTGTCAATACACATTCCGGTATAGAAGAGAGAGAAGAGAGAACGCACCCTCGCACGCTCATAAGCCGCCTTCGCCTTCTTCATAGCCTCCGAGTCCTGGAACTT
Source organism: Stereum hirsutum FP-91666 SS1 (assembly GCF_000264905.1). NCBI lineage: Eukaryota > Fungi > Basidiomycota > Agaricomycetes > Russulales > Stereaceae > Stereum > Stereum hirsutum. Next base: position 1,119,405 of record NW_006763137.1, read on the forward strand.
ATCCACGTCTCCCTGTAGCTGCTTCACATTATCCTGTAACTCCCTGTTCTTCTTCAACTCGTCCTTCAGCACCTCCACGAACGTCTGGAACGGAGACTTCGGAAGCTCGTCATTCCGACGCGCAGAAGAGTGGAAACCCGAAGACTGTTGGATGTGTGAACTCGAAGGGACGGCACTAGCACCAGCTGAGCGGGGTAATCGGAGCGCGTTGGAGGTGCCAGTGGTGCGGTTGGCTGCTATACGAAAAGCAGCGGGAGCGGGGATGGCGCGGCGGAGGTGTCGGGGGAGCATAGTTCCTATGAGGTTATGTCGTCGCCGTCGTCGTGAACGGTGAGGAAAAGGCGGTGGAGGATGTTTGTTGAGGACGTGGACGGGCTTTGCTCGACGTGCCGAAAGCTCGCGAAGGGATGTGAAATTGAAAGCTCAGAAATTGTTGGCGTCACGTGGTCGGGCGGCTTGTGAGTAATGACGCACTGCCACCCCCTCTGCATCGCAATAATTCCTCGGGTTCACACAACCAGGTTGTGGTATAAAAGCTCGGGTCGACCTGGATGAACATTCGTATCATCTCTCGCAACACCCTCGTACTCGCATCAGCTCTTTCGCCTTTAGCAGCAGCTCGAACCGCTACAGCGTCCGCGCATCATCTAAATCGTAGAAGTATGTCTGATTCATCCAAGGCAAAGCCAGAGTCAGAGTGGCAAGCTGTTCTTTCCCGGGAGCAGGTACGTCGCATCTCGTGTTCATTATTCATATTAACGTTGATGAGGCGTTCTCTTCAGTTCCGCGTGCTCCGTGGAAAGGGTACAGAGGCTCCTGGAACAGGAAAGTACGACAAGTGGAGTAAAGAAGGTGTTTACAGTTGTGCAGGCTGTGGCACTCCTCTGTACAAGAGCACGACCAAGTTCGACAGTGGATGTGGTTGGCCTGCATTCTTTGATGGTACGCTGCCTCTTCGTCATCACCGCGGTGCCTTTCGCACGCTCAACAGGCCTCATCCTATGACTGTGACCAGCCATCCCCGGCGCTGTCGGTCGCCAAATCGACAGCAGCCGCGTCGTGCCCGCGACAGAGATCATTTGCAACGCTTGTGGAGGGCACTTGGGCCACGTTTTCAAAGGAGAAGGTTTCCCTACGCCCAGTGAGTGCAACAAACCACCTTACTGTAGTCCTGCCCGAAATAGAATTCATACTGATGACCGCCCTGCAATGCAGCCGACGAACGTCACTGTGTCAACTCCGTCTCCCTCAACTTTCATGACGACGAGGCTTCAAAGTGAAACTGGTGAAGGGTGGTTCAACCTGCGGCTCGGCGTGGCGTCTTTGTTCATCGTTGTATTTTGTGTATTTTGGATGTGGGCGAGGAGTCCGGATGTATGATTATAGGCTTTGAAGGCTCGGAGAACATAAATCGGCCAATTCGTGACGATGGAGCGGAATGGTTTCATGGACAAAATAAGACTTCCATAGATCTCGGTATTGAACGAATCACAAACACAGCACATGTGGGAATAAGAACACGAATCGCATTCCCCGGTCTTCACCGCATCTTCCTATCCTCAAAGAAACGCTGCAAAGACACAAAGACATCAGCATCAACATCAACAGTACCAGCCGGACCGTCCGTAGCAACTCTCTAAAAGTTTCATCAAAAGACCACACTCACCTTCAAATGCCTCAACTGCCACGCACACGTCGCCAACAACGCCACGATCTGCAACACACTATACCACACCGCCTTTGAATTCGTCGCCTCACTCAAATTCCTGAAATCCGCCTCCCTCTCCCTCTGATATTGCTGCTCCCTTCGCACGTCCTCCAGTTTAAGGTTCAGCTCCCGCACCTTACTCGCGATCTCGCTGATGTGCGTCCTGTCCTGTTCAACGTCGGGCTTGGCGGCACCGACGACGATGTCGAGGTAGAGACGGATGTGGGCTTGAGGGCCGAACCAGGAGGAGGAGTAGTTTGTCGAGAGGCAGATGGAGTGGTCGCCGGCTTCGTGGGAGGTGAAGGTGAAGCGGGAGTCTGGGGGACCGCGGGTCTTGACGACGGCGTGGTTTGTTTCCATTTCCTGTGTGCAGGGTGAAGGTGATGAGTTTTTGGGTGGTGGAGGGTGTCCGACGCGTGTGCGGCGAAAGAGAAGGTAGGGAGAGCGACTTACGTCTACTTCGACAAGAATACCAAGCTCCTCGTTAATGAGATATGTCTGCTCTTTCTCGTTCCATTCTAGTGCACGATAATGCCCTGTACACAAGCACGTACCCAACCACCACCGCGAACACACAGCATCAACACCTAACTTCCCTACTATTTGATGTAGCAAAATCGACGCACCTTCAACTACAGTATCCGTAGGTAGCTCCTCAATGAAACACCTGATCTCATTCGAGTCCAGGTAAAAATGAAGTGCATGCGCCGTCTGAAGCGCAACCAAGCAAGAGAACAACAAACATAAAGGGAGCCAGAGCGAACGAGGAGCCATTTGATTTAAGTTCCCCGCGAGAGCTCAATTCGTGAAGTTTAAGCGAATAGTTTCACGTAGTATGCCCGGTCCCGAGAACGTATGGGGGGTTTCGTGCTGGCGAGAACCTGCTGGCCTTTTGAGGTGAGAAACGGCGAAGGGAGAACGCGAATGTCGTGGCAAGACGAGAGACGCGCAGGTGGCGTTGAATAAACCAGCGTGGGAACCTTGACTGGATTTTGATTTTCCTGCCAACTTTTCTCCTGGTTCGCCACTTCCACTTCCACATCCTCTCTCCTCTTTGTTTCTTGTGTCCTCTAGGTCAAACAAAAATGCCGAAACGCTTCGAACCGTCCTCCGTGAAGAACAAAATCAAGCGCGAAGAGCTCGCGCATAAAAATAAAAAGGCGAAAGGCCAGGCGAAGTTGCAGAGACGACTTGCGCTCGCGAAGGAGGAGGCCAAGGATCCTTCTGCAAAGAAAGTTCGTCCCTACTATCAACACCTTTGTACCTCTGCCTCTAAGTCGAAGGTATTATACTGACACTAAATGTCGTTTTTCGTCTTCATAGAAACGTCTTGCAGAAAATGTGCCCCGAACGCTAGACAACACACGGGATTTCGATCCCTCCTTCCTCACCGCAGACCCCTCATCCTCTCACCCATCCACCCTCGAATCCTCAGAACCAGGCCCCTCAACACAAACACAAGACCCAACAGCCGAATCCTACACCGACATCTCCTCTGACCCCTTCTCCTCCTACTTCTCTTCCTCCACCACCGCCGATCCCTCCATCCCTCCAAAGGTCCTCATCACAACCTCCGCAAAAGCGACCCGTGTGACATACGACTTCTGTGAAGAATTAGTGGGAATTTTTCCGGGTGCGGAATTCATTAGGAGGCCGAAGAAGGGGAGGGGGTTCGAGTTGGGGAGGATCGCGGGGTGGGCCGCAGGGAGAGGGTACGGAAATTTGATTGTCGTCAATGAGAACATGAAGAAACCTAGTACGTTTTTCAACATTAAAAAGAATTGATGTTTTTTAACGCATTTGGACTTCCAGATGCTATTACGATGGTACACCTTCCCGATGGACCGACAGCATACTTCAAACTCACATCTATAGCTCTCACAAAACAAATATTCGTACGTCTTCTATCTTTTACCTTCCCATCTCTATGCTTGTTCCCTGTATCTTCACTCAACAATTCTAACCCTTCTCCTATGTAGGGCCACGCCCGTGCCACAGCACACAACCCCGAACTCGTCCTCAACAACTTCGTCACACGCTTGGGCCACACCGTCGGCCGGATGTTCCAAACATTCTTTCCCGCGCTCCCAGAGTTCCAGGGCAGACAGGTCGTGACTCTGCATAACCAACGGGACTTTCTATTCTTCAGGCGGCATCGGTACGTGCACGCCCCTTACACCCCTTCCTCTATTCTCAGCTATTTTACCTTTACCCCTCAAATGCACCTCTGTTTACTGTGTGTGGGATGATACGACTCAGATACGCATTCCGCACCCCCGAGAAAGTCGCCCTCCAAGAAATCGGACCCCGCTTCACGCTTAAGCTCCGATCATTGAAGAAGGGTCTTCCTGCCGTCAAGGCTTTGGGCGAAGCGCCACCCGCACTCGAGTTTGATAATTTCGACGATGTGGATGAGGAGATGGCCGCGGAGGAGAAGGCGGCCGCAGATGCTGTTGGTGCTGGCGACGGGATGGAGGTGGGGGCTGCGGGGGCTGTTGCTACGGCGGAGATTGGTGGCGAGGATGCGGAGATGGGAGAGGGAGAGGAGGAGGAAGAGGCTAAGGAGGAGGAAGAGGCTAAGGAGGAGGAGGAGGCAGGGAAGGATAAAGGGAAAGAAGCGAAGAGGAAGCCACCGAAGGGTGAGGAGTTCGAATGGGTATGGAAGGTATGTCATATTCCTTCTCTTTGCCCTAAGTCATTGATTGTTGATGTTATGGCTTACTCACTTTTTCTTACCTTTTCATTTATTTTTGCATCTCTGCAGCCCGAGTTGGAGAAGACGAGGAAGACGTTCTTTTTGTAGTTTTGGTGGGTGTACGTTCATGCCTGTCTACCAGACAGCGTCTCCGCCCTGGGCCCTGGACCTCGCGATTCAGAAATTATATGGTTGCTTACGGCCACACATCTACTTTCCTGTTTTCGTCTGGCTTGGCATATGGTCGACATGGGCAATACGGCTGCGTAAGGTAATCGAGGAACAGACAATCAAGAAATCGCTCCCTCGCCACCGCCACAACGTGGAGCCAACCGCCACCTGCTGTAATTAATCCTGTCGCTGCAACCCCTTCACTAACATACCCTCGGCCACCCACATGATGGCACTATTATTTCTAAACTACACCGCTACTTATATGAAGCATCCTACAGGCTAAAAGATCTAATCATCAGGTTCCTCCACCCGCAACAAGACCTTCTTCCCATACTTCCCCTCCGCCATCTTCCGCATCACCTCCCTCACGATCCCCGTCGCCTCCTCATCGCCATACTCCTTCTTCAACGTCACGATCTCATGTTTCGGCTCGCCCAGCTACACGCCACAAGTGACCCAGCGCAATCATAAGTATACAGTACCAAACAAACAGGGGCTGAGAACGGCCCAACGAATTTTCAACTAAAAGCGAGGAAGGAAAACAAACATACCTTCCCCTGCACAATCAACCCCACCAACTCCCTAATCAACCCCTCTCTCTCCCCCCTCCCTTTCTCCTTATACCACCTACTCTGCCAAAACCCATGACAAGTCAACCCTTTAAAAATGAACAGTGACGTCGGCAGACTGAGCGGTTCTTTGCTCATCGCGCCGTAGGAGACGAGGTGGGCGTCGGGGCCGAGGAGACGCGCCATGAGGGAGGTGGGTTTGCCGGAGACGCAGTTTAGTGCGAGTTTTATTCCTTGGGAGGAGGAGGAAGTCCATGATTTGATGAGGGATTTTGTGGAGGGGGAGGAGAGATCGGTGTAGGTTAGGACGTGGGTCGCGCCGAGAGCGGTCAGTTCCGCTTTGAGGGCTTCTGTCTCTTCATCTGAAGAGCTGGGTGAAACGGATGAATTGAGGTTAGTTATACTTGGAATTGGAAGGTCAGGGGAGGGATGGAAAGAACGAACCGCGCGCGGATGAGGTTAATGGTGTTTAGACCTCGGGATTTGGCTATTTGTATGACAGCTTGTCCGACCTGCAGATTCATATATATATATGTGTGTGTGTTTTGGAAGAAGGAAGAAAGAAAGAAAGAGAGGGGAAGGTCCTACAGCACTGTTCGCCCCATTCTGGATGATCCAGTCTCCTTCTTTCAAGTCTACATAATCCCTAAGCATATTATACGCCGTCGGATAATTCACCTAACATCCCATCACCCCAAAATCCCATGAATATAAAATCACTCTCAGCAACGCTACAAAAATACACGCAAAATACAGACACAAGAGCGAGCGAACGCACAGTGATCGTAGCCGCATGCACCTCGCTCAATCCCTCTTCCCTCCCAATCCTCACCACATCCTCCACACCAACATTCACCCCGCTCCTCCACGTCCCACTCTGCGGCCTCGTCAGAATCACCCACTCACCCTTCTCGAACCTCTCCCCTTCTCCCTTCCCTTCTCCCTCCCCTTGTCCCTGTTCACCACTCTCAACGACCTCGGCTAAGCCCTCATTCCCACTAACGAACACGTCCTCTCCGCTTTCAGACTTTGAAAGTGACGGGTCTCCGGGAAAAGACGCGGGAGCTGGTTTGGCGGGGTATACGCCCTCGATGACGTTTATGTCGCTTGGGTTTATGGGTGCGAGGAGGAGGCGGAGGTTTAGAGTGTTGGGAGGTGGGGGTGGGAGGTTAGGGTAGGTTCGGGATGAGAGGACGGAGGATGGGGAGCCGGTTTGGGAGTAAATTAGGGCGCGGTTGGCGTTGAGCGGGAGGGACGACGAGAAGAGACGGGTGCTGGGGACGGCGATAGTATGTGCTGGGAGCCTTCGCAACGAGAACATTGTCGTCGACGATGAAGGACGCGAGAAAGTGCGACGCGTCGAAATGTGTATGTATTCCGTGACGTCATCATCCTAAGTTCGAACATGCTCATGCAGGGCCACAGTGGCGTAGCTAATTACCCCTATGCAGAATTTCAAGAAAACAAGAAAGCGATCACCCCTCGCAGCCAACACTAATCGTACAATCAGACTACCGCACGTTCTACTCCTCCTTCGATCCCTTAAGCTCGAGCTTCTGCCCCCACACCAGTTCCTCCACCTGCTCCTTCCCGCCCGTCAACTTCAACAAGATACCCCACACCGGAGTCAACAAAGGCACAAACATCGAGACTCTCTTCCTGTACGCCCCATACGCTTCGGGGTACTTCGACATGGAGATGCTCTCGGTGAAGATAGTAGAGGATACGAAGAGGGCGCAGAGCGCCAGCGATGGTGCGAGCGGCGCAAGAAGTTGTAGGGCATCGCTCAAGGTGGTAACTTCAGGATGTACAAGAGGTCCGGTGGGCGAAGACAGCACAGGAAACAGAGTGATCACGCCCTAATCATCGTGGTCATTTTCGGTGAATATCAGCCCAAGTCCCACGTAGTTGGAGTCGATCGACGTACCCAGAACGTTTGTTCACACCAGAAATTCGGATGCCTCGACCAAGCCCACAGTCCCTTCGTGCAGAACCCCCTCCTCCGATCCGCCTCCGTCCACTTCAACCTCGCGCCAGGCCACTCCACAGCCTTCCCATCATACTCACCCAAAGCAGGGTCAGCGTGCTTGAATGTCTGGTATGCGAACTGTTGATTGTCCGCGGTGAATTCGATGGCGAGTAGAGTGAGCGATACGGCGGTAAGGACGTAGTCTGTGATTGTGAGCTCGCGCGGAGTGGATAGTGCGCGGTGGGTTGGGAAGGCGAGGAGTAGGAGGAGGAAGTTTTGGATGCCGGCTGGATAGGGGTTAGTCAGTAAGTCGCGGTGTGAACAAAAAACGAGCATACCGATGAAAGTGAGGTTTGTGACTTGGAAGAGCCATGGAGGAATTTTGGTGCGAAGAACTACCCAACGATAATCTTCGTCGTCACTAGTAGATGTGGCGTGCATCAATACGAGCGAGCACAGAGTAGAGAAAAACGAATAACCTACAGACGGAACAATCCTCTCCTCCAAGTGTTATACGACAATCTGCACATCCACAAAAACTGAAAACCCCCGGTCAGCCAAATTGAAACCCAGGTATAGCCAGAGAATGCTCACAGTCAAAGCCAACATGAGCACCGCTCTCGGATGGAACGCCTCCACCACCTCTCCGACCACCCTCTCCGGCACATACGGCGCCAAATACCCAATACTCTTATTCTCATTCGGCCATAACGGTAAGAGGGCCCAATACGCGGTGTAAATAGTGGGCAGGAATGTCCATAGACGGTCGACTTGCGAGACGTTGCCGGTGATGAGAGAAAGGACCCATGTGGTGAGAGTTGTGGCGAAGCAGAGTTTGAGGGGATATTGAAAGGTGGGCGGTATGAGAGACGGTTTTCGTGAGCTGAGGGGCGGCATTTGTCGTTGGAGGTGTCGTCGTTGTCGTCGTTGGAGGTCAAGATGTGGTCAACATCGACCGTGAGGACGTCGTACGCGGAGCGTGGTTGATGGTGATGTCACCCGATTCCGGACGCGACGCGGTTCGGAATCGCGCCACGACGACACCGCGACGCCGACTCGGGCCAATCCTATGTTCCTCTTTCTCTTTCTCTTCCTTCTCCCCTTTGCTGTGCTGTTGGTACGCCAGGTAACAGGCGTCAACCATCGCCAGATCTTTATGTCCCCATTCAAAATATATTTTTGATGATGCAGTTCACGATAGGGAACACTTCGCTGAAAAAAAGTCTTAGGTCTACGGGTTTCTTTCGTTGAAATCTCTAGAAATATGTTGCACTTGCAGGGCGTTCTCGGTGAGATCTTGTCGCCTGTGTGCATGGAGACTGTACAGGCTTCGTTGAACCGGCCATCTGGAACAACGATGGCATCACAACCCAGTCATCGTCTCAATGGTTACTATGCACCCGCTGCATATAACGAGCTGCCTTTTGTTCTCTCTGTACACAACGTGTCCCATTTCTGTTGTTCAAGATCATCGGGGACTGATTCTCACCGACTCGTGTCACAAGAGGAACTTAATGGCTGGACAGACGTTCCTCAGGCTCCTCTATGCGCATATCGAGTCTCGAAGGATTTGAGTCCCTACTACCGTGACTAGCCTCGGTAACGCTCGCCCGACATACCCCTTTCCACAGGAACCAATCCTACCGACGAATTATACATAGAAAATATCTAGCAGGCACTCTTCTACCCGTCTACCTATCCCCTAGACCTTCGTCAAGCCCCCCGTTCCTGTGCGGCGTCATCACGTCGAAGTGTTTCGGCGGCTGTACTGCCATCTTCGTAATGCTGATCCCAACTTCAACCCGCCTTACTTAAATGCTGGCAGCGATGATGGATGTTCGGCGGTACGCCAGTCGTCCTCTCCCCTCGTTCTTCATTCTTCACGAACGCGCTAGTCGCGTCTTTTGACTCTCTTTTGGCTCGAACTTGGACTTAGACTCGGACTTTTAGAGTGCTATTCTACTTCTGAAGCATCTATTTCTATTCTTACGCTTATATTTTCTCGGAATGAAGCCCTCGACGTTTTCACTCGTTTGCTCCTTGGTTAGGTTGTCCTCGGCTCTTTACGTCCCTGTCACCGTCGAGAGACGGGATAGCAAGTCACCTTCTTTCGCGCTTCCCTCCGACGTTGGCATCCCCTTCACATCTGGTCAGAATTCCCTGGCCACCACCACGTCGAATCAGCCAACCATCCAGAACGATCATAATTTGTTGGTAAGCGTGACACCAAACTGTTTCATCTCGCACTGTGCGCTGATCTCCGACGGGCGCTGGCAGTACCAAACGCAGATTAATATTGGTGGTCAAGGTCAGTTGAATCTGGCTGCTTTGAGCCGATGAATGTACTCTGATGTTATGGACAAAACGGTACACAGATATAACGGTGCAGGTGGACACTGGTTCATCGGATCTATGGGTGTTCTCAGAAAAACCTATCAATAACTTCAACCAGTCGGAGGCACAACCTGTCAATATCTCATACGGCTTGGGTTCAGGTCAGCTCACTCATATGTTCATTTCCGGCATGTATTGACGAGAAATAGCTTCCGGTCCTGTTGGTTTTGCTCCCGTTTCGTTAGGATCCTACACCGTAGAATCCCAAGGTATGATTGTTGCCCGATTTGTGTTACGGTCCTATATTTACGAACGTCTTTCACAGCCTTCATCAATGCAACAAGTGTAAGCCTCGCTATCTCCTTTTTCATCGCATAAAAAATCTGACGATACCTCTAGTTCACCGTATTCCCACAAAGCCTCTTCCCTCAAGGCGTCTTCGGTATACTCGGCCTTGGCTTCAACACCCTCGACGGCATCTCTCCCCTCGCCTCCGCAGTGGCCAAAGCTTATCCAGACACACTCACTTTGGGCCAGAGTACCATCGCCAACATCTTCCAACAAAACTCCTCCCTTCCCAACTACATCTCCATCCTCCTCGGCCGCGCCAACGACATCGACGGCGTCACGAACGGAGTCTTCACCATTTCAGAACTCGTGTCCGGCTACGAAAACATCACGCAGACGCCGAAGTTGGATCGGTTCGTGACGGATGGGGCGGGGTCGAGGTGGTCGGTTCTGTTGGATGGTGTGTCTGTGAACGGGCAGAATGTGACGCTGAGTTCGGGGACGGGGACGGATAAGGGTGTGGCGCAGGGACAGGCGGTCGCGGTGCTGGATACGGGCGCTACGGATGGGAGTATTCCGAAGGTTTTGGTGGATGCGATATATAGCGGGATGCCGGGTGCGGTGTTCAATGAGACTTCGAAGCAGTGGATCGTTCCGTGTAACTCTACTGCAGATGTGCGGTTCGTTTTCGGGTGCGTTCACATCCCGTCTTTTCTTTCTTTTGCGTTCACCGTTCCTTCAAACTGATAATGGTGTCTTTATTTTTTTCGACTCAGCGGCCAAGAAATCGCCATCCACCCCCTCGACCTCGCAACCCCCCAACAGATCTCCACATCCTCAGGAACCCTCACAACCTGCATAGCCTCCTACGTCGAACTCGACCTCGGGTCCGGCTTTGCAGGCTTCGACATGCTCCTCGGCGACGCCTTCCTCCGTAACGTCTACGCCCTCTTCGACTACGGCCAGCTCTCCTCTTCCGCCACCACCGTCTCCGACGCCTTCATCCAGCTCTTACCACGCACGGATCCACAGCTTGCGGTGCAGGATTTCGAGAGCAGTAGGCAGACGGTGTTAAAGACGGCTCCGAAGGAGGCGACGGCGGAGCAGGTGAGGGAGAGTTTGGGGTCGGCGGCGGGGAGTGATGAGGGTGCTGGGGATGGGGATGGGGATTCAGGTGCGGGGACACCTTCGGGGTCTGGATCTGCGGCGCCGGAGCCTTCGTCTTCATCGGGGGCGAAACGGGTGGGTGCGGGGAGGGGGTTTGTTGGGGGAGTCGGAGCCATGTGGTCGGTTTTTGGTTTGGTCACCTGCTTGTCGTACTTTGGATTTCCCTAATTGGACGCGGACAACTTGTGTCACCTCTGTCTGTCCTCCGACCGTGCCGGGTCTGACTTCTGTCCGCAGCCCTTCTTGCACCGTCATACGTCTGAGGCATTGCTGTTGCTCCGTGTAAGATCGCTCTGCTGCGACTATCTGGGCGACGTACCTACTACCCCCCTCCCTTTGGGAATTGGAGCAGACACTATTTTATGAGTTTCGCCGGGATCTATTGTACTACTCTATTTGTAGTACTACCAGGCAGACAGTGATTTGAATACAGCACAGAAACAGAATATCCTGCCGGTCAAGAGATTAACAAGATGAATAACAAAACCAGGGACTGTTAATGTCTATATTGAGTCCGACGTATCCGTACGTGTACTAGTAGATCACCATCTTCATCGTCTATGATATTCATTGTAAGAAGCAAACGGGGTCCAGTTGAATGAGACGATTGCATGAGAATTAACAGCCCCACCGCCCAGACGCTCTGTGGAAACATTCATCAGTCCGAGTCGGTCACTACTGACTGAACCTCCCAGTTGTGGGGAGTTGGAAATCCAAAGGACGCACCAAGTGGCCCCTACGCAAGAACATCTTGAGGCCTCAACATAACTGTCCTAGTGCGCTTTATCTCGCCGCTCTGAGAGCCAAAATATCTATGCACACAACGAAACGTCAAAAATTGCAGTCTCACACGACGAAAGTGGACAAATCACTCACCTCATAGATGCGAACGACCATTCCAGATTCCCAATCGGCCAATTTTCCATCTTGTCCACATACTTCTTCACGGCCGCATCTAGTTCTTTCGACCCAAAAGACTTCGACACTAGCTCTGCCTTTGCCTCCGTGTACTCCTTCATTAATCCTGCGTAGACATCCCCGACGTAATCGCTCGCATCTTGTAGGTCGATGTTCTTGGCCGCCATCAGAACAGACAAGATATTGTTCCCGGCAAGGCCCTTGGCTTGTTCCACCTTATATGAGTACACATCCTATCGAATGGAACCATCAATTAGTCGCCAGATCCCGGAGAGATATAACTACTCACGTTCGCCCACCATACCATATCCACTGCGGCCCAATAAATTCTCGACAACGCCGTATCCTCAAATACTACGTCTGGGAGATCGATCCCAAGCGTATACTCTAGCAGGCCGAGCATTAACGGGACGCCAGAGTTGTCCCTCCTGAGGTGCTTGAACGACTCCATGTCAAGGATTTGACTTCGTTCGCGGTACCCAGCCTCTTTCGTTACGCAGTCGATGTAGTCTTCGCTGACCTTCAAGAATCGACGAAACGACTGGGGTCCGGCTGACCGCAGGAATCGGGCACGAAAGCTTTTAATAATACCAATAGTAGAGGGTCAGAAAGGATACGCTTAAATGACAGTCCAATGCGGAAGCAAAATAGTGCTCACTCCCTTGTCATTTCCGCGAGAGCAGACCCATCCGTCCACTCCGCATCGCGCAATGCGTTTAAGAACACGTCCCCCGTCTCTCCGGCGTCCTCTCCATTCTGCATATCAGAAATCTCATCTATGGCGAAAATCAAGTTCATGAAGTCGCAGCATGTCCGAAAGGTCTCGTAATTGGCGTGAGGATAGGCATATGCGACAAGGAGTTCGACCTTGCAGACGGCGAACTCTGTCAGCTCCTGGTCCGAGAAAATGCTGTAGCTGGAGAACCAAGCCGAGGACTCTGAGGCGGTTGTGGCCCAGTGGGGATTCATCGAGGCTTTGAAGGGACTTGAAAGGCGAAGGAGGTCTGGGAGGATGTAGGACTCGAGAGAGGTGGAGTGGGGGATTTGTGTCGTCGAAGTCGCTCCCATCTTGGAAAAAGTCGAATACTGCTGGTAGACAAGGAAATGGTCGATGATATGCTTGTGAGGACTATAGTGTACAACGTCGCCCTTTATATTTCGAGAGTAGTCATATTTCCGGTGAAATCCTGCCAGGGTCTCGAGTACGGCGAAGCGCTGAGGATAGCCCTGAGTACATCTCATCCTTGAGTGCAGCCGCATCCGGAGAATTAACTCTCGAAACCGTATATTTCGATTCACGCCGTCTGCCACTTTGTGACGCGTTTCAGAATGCATTATGATGGTCCTCAACCACATACTGATGTTGAGTACGTTTATCCACGTCGGTGTGGAGAAAAGGAGCGGCGAGATAACATAAAAGTCCATCGAAATGCCTAGTGTAGACCAACAAGCGCGATCCTAGATGTCCGTATTGGGCGTGGGGCTCTCGAGTGGATAGAAAGACGCGGCTAGAAAAGTTCCAACGGGTTTGAGCATCAATTACGGTAGTCCTTCAGTCGCCTGTTGATGTCGAATATGGCACCGAGCGGACACCAGGAGCGGCGCGATCCTAAATGTCCGTATTGGGCGAGATGGCTTTCGAGTGGATAGAAAGAAAAGTTCTAACGAGTTTGAGCGCCAATTATGGTAGTTCTTCAGCCGCCTGTTGATGTCGAATACGGCACCCAGTGGAAACAAGGAGTGGCGCGGTCAATTGTGTGGCGTTTCTCAATGATATGTGCTTAGCGAAGAGTGGAGGCCATAGGGACCGTGCTGTCGTGTTCTGTCATCTCTCTGTATTCTCAGGGTGGATTATTGGTGGACCTACCTGTGAAGCAATCAGTTGAATCTCTTTTTGACCGGCTTTAGTGTTTGAACAAGATCCGTACGTCGACTCGTCACCGAACGTGAATTCTTGCATGGCACAATATTCCCTCGCCAGGTAAGAAGGGCTGGTATATCGGATAAGATTTGAAGACAAGGAAAGCTGCTTACGCTCGCCCAGCACTTCATGTCAACCGCGGTGCAGTATGTGCTCTCGAACGTCGCATATCCATACGACGGATCCGGAAGAGTGAGCCCACACAAGTCAAAGGCCAATGAAGGGCCCCCTTGAGGTGTTTCAAGCTCCATGCCAAATATTCATCCTGTGTCGCGATATCCTACCCTCTTCACTACAAACCAATGTAGTCTTCACCATGCTTCACAAACCGGAGAATTAGAGCCCGATTATTTTTGAAGTGCTTACAAAATCTATAGGCAAAGAAACGATCGAAGGCGAAACGATAAGTTGTTGTCAGTATAGCCGTGTGGGTTGAAGTGGAATTATAGTTCCTACTGTACTTAGTTGTTATCATTGCAAGAGCAGAGCCGTCCGTTTCAGGATCCTGTGTTACGTTGAGATACGCTTTCCTGCGCTTTCCCCATCAGCATTGCATCCTTTCCACTCTCACAGCCGCCGGTTTCATCACGAAGGCAAGTTGAAAAGTCGTAGCAGGTTCGGGATGTGTCGTAACTGCCGTGCGGGTGTATGTGTGGGTTAGGTAGCTCGTTCGATCTCCGTGGATGAAATGTAAGTAGCTGGACACCCGGGTCAAGGACTCTAAACTGGCCCAATCCAGTGAGGATCCGTGGAATTTTGGAGGATACAGAGAGACGAGAGCAAGTCCCAGAGAATATACGATCCAATCAAATGGGTGGATACAAAAGCATAGTCGGAGCTGTCATCGCAGTACCTATGACCAGAAAGTAGACAGAAGCGCGAAGTTCGGAAAGAACTACGGCTGCAAAAATGAGACGACTGGCATGGTCATTACGATGTTAAGAGCGGGTCGTAATATGCACGAAGAAGGTCTGCAAGTTGCAACAATCGTGGCACAACAGTGGAGGCCGTTCTCGCCGCCGCGTTCACTGTAGTTTTTCGACCGTATGTTCGTCACGCATCACGCAGGGTGCGCCGGCGAACATATTTGCCCCGATGGTCACGCATATGCGCGGGCCCACGAACAGCAAATCGTGACCGATTTGCGCCAAAAATCGCCCAAAAATCAAATTTTCGGTCATTCCGCGAACAATTTCATTGATTCGTCACGCGTGGCCCACCCAGACGAACCTTGGTCTGGCGAAGGTCACGTCTGACATAATCTTCCCACGAACCTACGGTCGAAAAACTACAGTACATTGGGCAGGCGAGTCTTGTAAAGAATGATCCAGTTTACAGCTGTTACGGTGAGTTTCTTCATAATAACTTGTTGATGCTTGGGGACAGGGAAGAATGGCGAGGCCGTAAAGATGATGCGTGGTCGACGTCACGGTGTTTTCTAGTAAGAGCAGCTCGGGCAAATTCGGGCCAAGTCTGCTCAGAAGCTGAGTCAGCAGTCTACGCTCTCAAGAACCACCACGGCACCCAGCGGCACCCCTAGCGGCACCCACCGGCGTGACCCCGCCAGCGTGGAGGTCGATGAGCAAGTCAGCTCGACTTTCGATGGACTTGTCTAAGTAAATTGCTCTGATATCGTCAGTATATTTTGGTACTCGAACATAGAAACATTCCTCAAGTCAATGACCTTGGATCATACTGCCATCACCACAAAACACCGGTACGTCGTCACTAGTAATATTAATCCCCTGTCACCGGTGTCCCCGTCTGCGGTGGATACTATGCCATACGGTGATTACAAGACTATCCTTCGTGTGCAGGAGTTATAACCCGTTGCGGTTTCGCAGGCGACAGAGACGAAAACGCGTCATGGATAAGTCCAGCATAATTATGACTTAGTGGTTTACACAGGTCCGTATTTCAATCGCACTGCGTCACAGCCTGCAAGAGCGCAACTGGGGTAGTTACTGGGACGGCTGCTTCATATCCCTCACCCCATGCCCACATTTTGCACCATTAGAGGGATTGTCTCGGGGAGGACTAGTTCCTTCAATTCGATCACGCTAATTTCTCATGCTGCTGTTTTCGGTGCTCATCACCGCCGACAAAGATCGTATCCTGCGCGCTCAGGACTGCGCCCAGTGATGTTGATCCCTCCTCTTAGCTGCTGGTCTATATGCGTGGTCGATCAATAGGTTTGCTACACAAAGTTTCTCACAAGCATCGACGAGAATTCGGCGCATCTGTTTCCCAGACTACAGATATCTGCATCTAATAGGTCGTGGGCTACCACAAGTAACTCCAGTCATGAATTGTCCTGCGAAAGTGGGATGCACCGTTTTTGAGCAAAGCTAACCCGCAGGAACTCCCGAATGTTTCTGCTCGAGACTTGTTTGCAGACCACACACGACAAACAAAATTGCCATCGGCCGACATGCTCATCACAGAATTCATACTTGATGCCTATAACTACAGAAAGACGGCCGCCGTAAGAGACGCCTGCATACCTAGCCTATCCTCTGTTGTGAGAATACATCAAACCACACCAATGATTGGTTGTGTCGATTTTCGTCACTCTGTTTTTGACGCTCACATCCACCATTAACCTAAATACAACTTAGTCTAGTCGCCATGTCAAGTTAGTCGCACTGCTTTTACAACACCTTTCGACGAGTTAAAAGTCGGCTGATGTTTGCTGAAGCACTGCACGCGAGTCGTCTCCCCCTTTCCCTCTTTCATCGTCAGGAATCGCGCTAGTCGCGTTATTCGTTTTTGTTTCGAGTTTATAATCAGCTTACCCTCTTGATAATGAAAACCATTCCTTTGTATCTCTTCTCGTGTCTAACTCTGACCTCGGCCCTCCGTATCCCTGTAACAGTGGAGAGACGTGCGGCTCCTCCCAGCTTGGGCGTTTCTATCAAGTCCTTGGGTCTATCATCGTCATCTGCATCATCATCCAGCCAGCCTGAGATTGCTAATGTCAATAATGTATTGGTGCGTCTTTATGTTTGATGTCAGATATAAGCCTGCGCTCTTACCTCGTTCTTATAGTATGCGACAAATATCACAATCGGTGGCCAAGGTATATATATTTGAGGCCCTTGATGTTTATCTGGCGTTGAACACACTGCACAGAGATAACAGTACAGGTCGACACGGGATCATCGGACTTATGGGTGTTCTCGAAAACCCCTCTAACGGGTACCACACCTGCTAATATAACGGGCAACCTCACGTACGGCGTCGGTTCCGGTTAGTTCATTCTGTAGTCAATCCTCTAATACAAGAAAAAGGACTGACAATCTTGATAATGTCGTCAATTAAACATGAATATAGCTGCCGGGCCTATTGAATTCGCTCCTTTCACCATGGGCTCCTACTCGGTTGCTCAACAAGGTATGTCTTCGGTAGAAGTTGTCGTAAATAAGCACCGAATCCTTACTGTGACTATCATAGCTTTCATAAATGCCGCCACTGTGCGTCTCATCCCTACTCTACTGATTTGGGTTTGTGAGATCTCTCATTCTCTACCTCTAGACCACAGCATTTTCCGAGAATCTTTTCCCAATAGGCGTCTTCGGTATTATGGGCCTAGGATTCACTGTCCTCAACGACATTTCGACAATCAACAATCGCGTTGCACAAGCCTTCAACGACGATACCCTTGGTCAGAATCCCATCAACAACATCTTCTCTCAGAACACCTCCACCCCAAACTTCATCTCCGTTCTCCTCGGTCGCGGTGATGATCTCGACGGTGTCACAGACGGAACC
This sequence comes from Stereum hirsutum FP-91666 SS1, assembly GCF_000264905.1. Lineage (NCBI taxonomy): Eukaryota > Fungi > Basidiomycota > Agaricomycetes > Russulales > Stereaceae > Stereum > Stereum hirsutum. The sequence goes on from NW_006763137.1 coordinate 1,136,919, forward strand.
TTCACCGTCTCCGAAGTCATCCCAGGACTGGAGAACATCACAAGCACACCTCAGTTGGCACGACAGGGTCCTGGAATCGGAAGGTGGACGGTCCTTCTGGACGGCTTCTCCGTGAACGGGAAGGAAATCCCTCTAAATTCGAGCGTGTCGGGCATGCCGAGTGGAAAGTCCCTAGCGCAATTGGACACGGGAGCCACCGACGCGGCCATCCCACCCTTCATGGTGACCGCGATCTACAGCAGCATGCCGGGCGCTATATTCTCAGAAGGGGACAACTTTTGGATCGTGCCCTGCAACTCCACCGCTGACGTGCGGTTCACTTTCGGGTAAGCAACAAGTCTTCAAACTCTCATCTGCGCGTCTGCATAGTCTCAAATTGGTCTGACCTGCCATTGAATGGCTCTTCGCAGTGGTCAAGAAATCGCGATACACCCTCTCGATCTCTCCGGTCTCCTGCAGATCGGGTTCGACAGCACGACGAACCTCACAGTCTGCACCTCGAACTACCAAGACGGCAGCGCCCTGGTCGGCTCAGACCCAGAGTTCGACATGAACCTCGGGGACGTCTTCCTCCGCAACGTCTACGCCCTATTCGACTACGGCACGCTCGGCATCCAAAACAACCAACAAGTCGTCGACGACGCTTTCATTCAGTTGTTACCACGCACGGACCCCCAGCTCGCACTCTCGGATTTTACTTCTAGTCGCTCGAAGCAACTGTCGAATAGTGCGCCGGAGGCTACTGAAGATCAGATCAAGGTGGTGCTTTCTGGTAATGCGACGGCTGCTGGGACGGGCGTTACGACTGTCACTGGAACTACGCCATCTTCGTCCCCGACGTCGACCTCGGCGTCTAAGAAGTCTTCGTCCACCAGGAGCGTGGTCACTGCGGGGTGGTGGTCGGTGATGAGCTTAGTGGGTATGGCCGCGTTCTTTTCTGTAGTCGCGTAGAACGCAGACGTCCAATCCTTTACGTCCCTTCCTCACTATAATTGTGTCCAGCACACTAGTACTGTCTGCAGTAGAAAGGCTCACACTGCATGCTCATAACTGTTACGTCCTCATCTTTCGACGCTTCCATCCCTGTCCTTCTCTTTCTCTCACTCAACGGCTCTGATTCCGCATACACTGGCACGTATCTATATTATTCCTTAAGGTAGCAGATCGCATAGCCGTGGTATCCACTCGCATTTTCTTGGGATTTGCATGGTCATTATTACTATGTATGTAATGTAGGTCCCCGAGCTGACAAACTATGGAAGCGTTTGTCTCCGTTACCTGTTGTGAATCTCCTCGATGTCGCGGAGATGCAAGTCCCTTGAAAAGCTATGACTGCTGCTCGACGAAATATATCCCTGGCCCTATCGTGCATCATACCACAAGTCTTGATGACAAGGAGTCTCAACCAACAACCGCAAGAAAGCTCGACCGACTTGACACGTATTCCAATTGTTTGTGTAGCAAGGGACCATGAAGGGTACGATTGGTGGCTGGTTCGACAATATCAGGATGCTCTGGCGTTATGGCTTCACTTCGCCCATGAATGCACAAAAGCTCTGTGTACTGTTCTTATCCACTCACGCTCACACACACAGAACTCAGGCATTATCACACATCTATAGAGGCAATAGAAAGAGTAAAGAAACCGTATTATGCATTTTGAGTCTCCACCACCACCCAACGAAACATCCAACACGTCCAGTCCGCCATCCGTCCTCACCCAACAGCTCAGCAAGGATAGATATACTCTACGCCAACAGCACACAACCAAGCTCGCCTCGAAACAACACACCACTCAGCTCCTCTCAGAAATCACCGCGCAAGCGGGTAATTTAAGCGTTGAACTGTGAGACGTGCTCCTCGACGACCTTCTTGATCTTCTCCTCAACGTCACCGGCAACGTTTCCGGTCGCGATGGTCTCGAGGAGAGCGACCTGCTGGGTGGTGAGGTGCTCACGGAACTCAGCCTCCCACGTGGTGATCTTATCGACGGGAATAGAGTCAAGCTGTATCACGAACGGCCATGAGGACAAGTTCGAAAAATACAAAAACAAGACAGTACGCACGAGACCGTTGACACCAGCGTAGATGATGGGGACCTGGATCTCCATGGACATGGGCTGGTACTGGCCTTGCTCTGTGACGAAGTTCAGTTAGACAAAGGAAACGCGCAACGATTGGCGGTGGACAACGTACTGAGGAGCTCGGTCAGACGGGCACCACGAGCAAGCAAGAAACGGGTGGAGGCATCGAGATCGGAACCGAACTGGGCGAAGGCAGCAACTTCACGGTATTGAGCGAGGTAGAGCTTCAATGAACCGGCGAACTTCTTCATGATCTTGCTGAGAACGTGGTATTACGTAAGTTAGCAGAAACTTCCCACGAAAAAGTTCGAAAGAAGCATGACTGACGTCTGGGCAGCGGAACCGACACGGGACACGGAGAGACCGACGTTGATGGCAGGACGAACACCACGGAAGAAGAGCTCGGCCTCCAAGAAGATCTGACCGTCGGTGATGGAAATGACCTATAAAGCACTTATATTAGCCCTGTCCACTGCCCCAAATGAAGGTAAAACATACGTTGGTAGGAATGTAAGCGGACACATCACCACCCTGGGTCTCAATGATGGGCAGGGCAGTAAGGGATCCTCCACCGAACTTCTCGTTCATCTTGGCAGCACGCTCAAGGAGACGGGAGTGGAGGTAGAAGACATCACCGGGGTAAGCCTCACGACCGGGAGGACGACGGAGAAGGAGGGACATTTGACGGTAAGCGACGGCCTGCTTGGACAAATCGTCGTAGATGATGAGGGCTAGAAAGGAACCATTAGTTTCACAGTCTATGTATCGAGCGGATACTGGGACTTACCGTGCTTGCCGTTGTCACGGAACCACTCGCCCATAGCGCATCCCGAGAAGGGAGCGAGGTACTGGAGAGGAGCGGCCTCGGAGGCGGTGGCAGCGACGATGATGGTGTACTTCATGGCATCGTTCTCCTCGAGGGTCTGGACGAGCTGGGCGACGGTGGAACGCTTCTGGCCGACGGCGACGTAAACACAGTAAAGCTTCTTGTCCTCGTCCTTGCCGTCGTTCCACCTCTTTTGGTTGAGGATGGTGTCAATGGCGACGGCGGTCTTACCAGTCTGACGATCACCAATGATAAGCTCACGCTGGCCACGACCGATGGGGACCATGGCGTCGATGGGCTTGATACCGGTCATCATAGGCTGGTTGACGGAACGACGGGGAAGGATACCGGGGGCCTTGAGGGAGGCACGACGACGCTCAGCGGCGTCGATGGGGCCCTTGCCGTCAATGGGGTTACCAAGGGCGTCAACGACACGGCCGAGGAGGCCAGGGCCGACGGGAACGTCGACAATCTGGCCGGTACGCTTGACGGTGTCGCCCTCCTTGATGAGACGATCGTTACCGAAGATGGAGACACCGACGTTGTCGGCCTCCAAGTTCAAGCACATGCCGCGGATACCAGAGGAGAACTCCACCATCTCCTCGGCTGTGCAAAGCAAAGGGGGCGGAAGAAGTCGGTAAGCAGCGCGCGCGGGGCGGAACAGGAGGCAGTTGAACGTGCTCACCCTGCACGTTTCTGAGACCCCAGACGCGTCCGATACCGTCACCGACGCCTGTGGTGGATACAAAGTGAGCTGGTGCGAGCAATGAGACGCTGAGAGCGCGACATACTGAGAACGCGACCGGTTTCCTCAACATTGCTGCCTACGGAAGAGCCAGCTATCCGGGACTCGAGGATGGAGGAGACCTCCGATGCAGCTGGTATGACGTGTAGCCGTGGACGCACGCAAACGCGACAAAAGGCAGTGACGAAGGACTCTCGTCAACGGCCGTCGACGGCGAGAAGGAAAAGAAAGAGACTGCACCAGGCTTCGCAGTGGCATATGTGCGTGCAACCACGGGTGCGACGCGGGCCTGCGGTTGGGGAAGACGACAAAAGTGAGAAAAAAGCGTATAAAATGCGGAAAAAAAGGGTTGAAAAGGGGCGTACGTTGTTGGCGGCGAGCGCGGCTGCGCGGCTGGAGTTTCTGAGGGCGAGTCTGTGCATTGGAGGGAGAGGAAAAGGGGGAAGCGGAGAGAAAACTGAGTGGTGGTCGTCGTCCGTCGTCCGAACCGATTCCACTCTCGGGCACCCTCGCTCAGCGGAGTTCCAATCCCCGCCCACTCCGACTTTGGCCGGCCCGTCCTCCCAACGGACGCGCCCCCGTCGACGCGCAGGACCATGGCCGCGCTGCACAGGCGTATGTCTTCCTTCTCGTCGTCGTGCGCGACATTCTGCTGATTTTATGTCCATTTTCTTGCAGTAAAAAGCCTGTTTCCGCCCGCTGTACGTGCGCTGCACTCGCAGGCCACGCCACCCACACCGTCCTCCACCGCACAGGCACTCAGTCTCATCCGCACACAACCATCACAATATATCATCGCTTCGATAGCAGGCCGGAAATACCTCCTCGCCCCGCGCGACCTGCTCACCGTACCACGGCTCAAGGACGCCTCAGTCGGCGACGTCCTCGCCCTCGACCGGATTCACGAAGTCGGCTCGCGCGATTACACAATTCGCGGCAACCCGGAGCTTTCACCGGAAACCGTCCGCGTAGAAGCGACCGTCGTAGAGCACACGAAGGGGAAGATGGAGCACATCTTCAAGAAGAAGCGGCGAAAGGGGTACGAGAGGACGATCATGCACAAGCAGACATACACTCGTCTGCGGATAGGGCCACTTGACATTCATCCTCCCGCGTCTTCATAGCATTTTCCTTGCTTTTTTTTTTTGCGTTCTTTTATTGTACTTTCAATCATATTTTCGGTGGCTCGATGGACATAACATGACATTGCGAAGCGATGACGACAAGAAAAAGCAGATAACTAGCATGAGACAATACATCATATCTCGCCCTCCTCAGGCGTCTCCTCCCGCTTCGGTGGCTCTGGAGCCTTTTCTTCCACTTTGGGCGGCGGCGTGGGTTCACGGTCCACTCTGGGCCTCTGCAAGACATGAGTGCGTTAGAGACCATGAAATGAAAACATAAGATATAAAGACAGACCTTCTCCGCCCTTTCCTCCAGCCTTTCGTCCGCGAGGACTACCGGATCCCTCGACCTCCTCCGCTTATCGTCTCTCTCAGCAGCATACTCCCTATGGTGCTTACTCGACCCCGACCCCCTCTCCCTATATCCCGCATACCTCTCCCTCTCCTTATCCCTATCCCTATAATCCCTCCCAGAATCCCTATCCCAATCTCTCTCCCTCTCCCTATCCCTCGTACTCTCCCTCCCATACTCCCTCGACGACCTATAATCATCATGCGAACCCTTATGATGCCCATACCTCGACGACCTGTCCCTTTCTCTCGGATCATACTCCCGTTCCCGCTCTCGTTCCCGCTCGCCGCCGCGGTCGCGGTCGCGGTCGCTCCTGTCAGTATGGCGATCACGCTCTCGCGCGCTGCTGTCTCTGTAGTCACCCCTACTGTCCCGGTCGCGTTCACGTTCTCCACCACGGTCCTTCTCCTTCTCCTTTTCTTTTTCTTTCTCCTTGACGGGCTCGCGCTCGCGTTCGCTGGGCCTTTCGCGCTCACGTTCGGGTTCTCGGTGAGGGATTGGTTCTTTCCGTTTTCGACTGGTAGTGGACCCTCCGTCTTCCGATAATTCGCGCAGTCGTTCCTAGAAGGCATCGCTATCAGTCTAAGGGCGGTAAGAGTAGAAAAAGGGCAACTTATGGCATACCTTCTGGCGTTTGGCGAACTTGGAAAAGGCAGCGCGGCGGCTTTCGTCATCCAGAGCTTTATACTCGGGGAGGTGTTCGATGAGGGGAATCGCCTATGGCGAGACGAGTCAGTTTCAAGGAAGAGGGCGAAACAAAAGTCTGGAGAACCCGTACCTCTTCATAGCCCATATTGACGTCGATGGGGTCGGCCAGCTTCTTCATGGCGTAGCGTAGATCATCCTGCATATGCCTCAGCTTCCTCTCCGCGCGGCGTCTCTCGTCAGCTTGCCGTTTGAGCGCCTCGTCGTGCATCTGTTAGACGCCAATCAAAAGATCAGAATCATCCAATGCTGTAAGATTGGGCACATAAGACAGGAATGGTACACTCACCGTCTGGAATACTTCCTCCAACTCATCCTCCTTCATCCTCAACAACTTCTCATCCTCATCCTCCCGGATCACCTTCATAAACTCCTCCTCCGTCGTCTCCGGCAACACCGCAAAATGCCTCACCTCCTCTTCCTCTTCTTCCTTCTTTACCCGATCCTCACCCTCTTCTTCCTTCTTCACCTTGTCGCCCTCTTCCTTCTTAACACGCGCCTCTTTCGCACTCGCATCCAATTTCGCATTATACCTCCGAATCGCACCCTCGACTATGACCATCTTCGCGTCCAATCGCTGGTCAAGGTCGTCGACGACGTCCCAGAAGAGCTCGAGCGGGTTCGAGCCTGGGTTTCCGAGTATGTCGAGGTAGCGGTTGTCGTCCGCGAAAGACGGATAGACCGTCTTCCACTTCGTGCGCGCCTTGATGGCGCCGGAGTCGACAAGGCCTTTCAGAAGATCCTACAGCACATGCCATATTTCGTCCAAGTTAGCTCCACGGTCACTTCCACGAAAGAATAATAAAGGAAAGAAGGAAGGGCGGAAAAAGGAAAAAGGAACGAACCTTGAACGCCTCCCTGGCCTTCCTCTCTCTCCTCGTCTTATCGATCTGCGTCCTTCGCATCTGTTCATCGAACTCCCTTTCCTTCACACGACTATAATCCTCAAAAGCCAACAATAAATCGAGGTTGGGAAGTTTCTGGAGCTCTTCGTCGTTTTTCCATTCTTCAGACTCGAGGACGAGCGCGTGAGCGGAGCGCCAGCGGGTAAGGACGTCAACGTCGAGCTGCTTGAAGAGTGCTACGAGTTTACCAATAGCACGACCGTGCGCTGCCCGGGCGTCTTGCTACTCGAAACGACATGAGCCTGGGTAATGGCGCGAGAGCAGAGTGAACTGTAAGACGCACCACTTCACGTTGCTTGAGCTCAGCGACGTACTCTTCAAAGATGAGCTTCCTCTCCGCTTCGACCTTCGCCTGCTGCCAGATCGGATGCTGTGCGAAGAGTTTGTCGGCGGTCGGGAAGGTCGTGTAGTGGAAGACGTTCGGGTTGCCCTTGAGCATGTTGCGGATAGCGGGACGCGTCTTGGCCAGACGAGCTTCGCGTTCCTCTTGCTCCTTCGCCTTCAAGTTATCCACATACTAGAAATACAGCGATAATGTCGCACCATAGTTAGCAAGACCAAGCAAAGAGGGACGTGTGATGGGGCGAACCTTCTGCCACGCAGCCTTCTTCTCTGCCAACGAGTTCAACGCCTTGTATAACGGGTCCGTGATGATAGCCCTCATCGTCTGGTCCCACGTCCAATTCTCATCTACCCCGGCTTTCCTCAACAAATAAGTGAACGCCTTCTCTCCCTCCTCCACCGTCGCAAACCCATTATGCGGTATCGTAGGCTCATCCGGCAAATTCGGACGCGCAGGCAGAATGCTCGCAGCATTCAATGGCAGTCCCGAAGGGGTACCATTGTGGTTCAGCCCGTCCATGCCGGGGTTCTGAGCGAGTGGGTCGTTGAGCGAAACGAGCGCGTTGGATTGGGGTGTGAATGCGGGTGCGATCATATGTGGGGCGGCGGGGAGACCGGCGGATGCGGGTGGTGGGGCGGCCAGGTTGGAGGGCTGTGGAGGGGCGTTGGCCATTCCGTCTTTCTCGACCTTTTCGAGGAGGAGGAGGAGTTCGTCTGGCATTTCCCATTTTGAGACTCTGGTATCCGTCTATACGAGCGCTTGTGAGTATCGGTTCGTACTATGATGAGGAAGGAAGGAAGGACTCACGTTGTAGTAGTACTTGCGTCCTCCAGAGAAGTATTCTTTCCATGGGGTTTGGTTCAGAGCGCGCTGTAACGGGTCAAGGTGACCGAGGGCGTACATTAGCTCTCATTCCTATCGCAGCAGCGTAACCCTTCCTTGATCCTCGCGCGTACCTCGAACGGGGTCTTCAAGTCTAAGTTCACGACGTGTCAGACCAGGATATATAAAGAAAGAACGAAATGGGCGCACCATCTGGTTTCTCCCAAACACTCTCCTTCGTACCAGTATTGAACCAGTAGGTACGTCCTTCCGGATTCCTATGTTCCGTCTGCGATACCCCAACATCAGAGTCAATGTTTGGGCCAATGAGTAGACTCTACATACCCAGATATTCATGATCGTATGTGAGTACAACTTTTAGCACCAGGCAGCAATGAACGAGACTCGAACAGGGAGGTCAAGTCGACGTATGAGAAGCGCGCCACATGTGCAGGTGTGAGAAGAGCGGAGTTTCAAACGCTTTCTTCTGTGGTTTTGTGTGGCGGTAGGCCCGCATCTCCTCAAAATGCCTCGTCCAAGACTTGGGATGATGAGAGGATATTATGAGGGTCGAAGCCAGTATCCGTGATATGTTATATATATTTTCCTTTACCAGTAGGCCTTTCGAAATAAGTACATCAATGCACGGTATAAGTAACAGCAAATTACAAGTATATTAGGAGGATGAATGGCTGGAGAGGTACTGGGGACAGCATTATATAACATACATAGAGAACAAGTGCAGCGTTGGTACTGAAAAGCATAACGATACAGAACGTAATGAACACATTATAATCATAAAGTAGTCTTACATATAGCAAGAGAAAGCATGAGAGATCGAGTACGATGAGGATGAGAAATAGTGATGGTCCAAGTCCGAAATGAAACAGCGGTGGCCTGGTAGAGAAGGAATCGATCAGCATCCTCTATGGCAGCGTTGTGAAAAGGAATCAGACATACCGAAAAGAGGTCCGATAACTCATCAGAACAACAACCCTCTGAAATACCCATCTTCCACCATTCGCTTGCCCACCACATCACCATCTCCCTTCGATGTCGCCTTCCGCTTCGTACTTCGTCCCCACCCGCCTGCCCAGAAATTCTCGTTCGAGATCGAAGACGGCAACGCTTGCTTCGGCTTCGGCACTCGCGACCTCTTCTTGGGCTTCGAGCGCGACGCTGCGTCCCCAGAGGCTTGCGACGACTTCGCCGTCGAGCCTCCTCCCTTTCTTGCCAACGTACTCATCCTCGAAGCCGTAGACTTCGCCATCTCCTTCCGATACGATGTAGCTCTTTCGCGCAACTCCTCCTTCGAGCCCGAAGCTTCGCTCCGTGGACGCTCCACAGGCTCCGGTTTCGTCTTCTTCGTCTCAGTAGTCGCAGACCTCGCCAGGTAGAGTACGGCATGTGAGAATGGAGTGAGCGGCCCCACCATGCTCAAGACATCGAGCTTAGCCGGCTTTTCAGGCTCGAGCGAGAACGGCTTGTCGCCGAAGCTGGGGAGTGGTCCGAATAGTGTGGACGCGGTGGATGTGGTGGGTTTTGTAGATGTAGATGAAGACGTAGACGTCAATGAAAGGGTCAGGTTGGGTTTCCGTTTCGGCTTCCGCGTCGTCGTGTCAATGTGTTTGGGGGCGTGCTGGTCGGATATAGATGTGGATGTGGCTTCGCTTGTGTCGACATGGGATGTATCAGAGGCGCCGTTTCGTGTGAGGAGACAGGAAGGTGGGGTTGGGGTAGAAATATGAGGTTGAGAGGGGGTGCATGATGGTGATGGGCCTGCTGCGAGGGCGAGGTCGGGTAGGGAGAGAGGAGAGGGAAAGGCACAAGTAACATTCAGAGACAAAGTGCCCAAAGGTCGAGGGGTATTGTCCACTGCATACTGTGGTCGAGCAGCAAGGGTATCGGCTCTGCTTACAGAGGGTCTCACTCGCAGCGAGCCCGCTTTCCGGTGCGATGATATGGCCATGGACTGAAAGCTAGAGGCGAGTTTCTGGATATAGATTTCCGGCAGCGGAAATAAATACGTCGCCATATCGTTGCCCGGTCGAGGACTGTCTGTCGAGCGAAGCGACTGGAGTGTAGGACAGCTAGGGGAAGATCGTATTGACGGTCGATGCAAACTGGAGAACCCAGCATTGCATGTGGGTGTGTGGGTGGTTAGGGTAGTCTGAGTCTGCATCATGAATAGTGTCGACCAATGGGTCAATGTTGGTGAGGGTAAGAGACTCTGGAGGCCGAAGTGAGCTCCGGGGCTAGGTGAGAGATGATTTGTCGGGAAGAGGAAGGAGGCACTTTATATGTTTTACAAGGACCTCGAAGCGCCTGACTACCCGCGTCGACCGTCGGTCTAGTTCCCAATCTGTCAAGCTCGTCGAGAGAGGCGGGCAAGACGACATGAGAATGTAGAGTAACCTTCCGTCATACTGAAGTGAGCCTATCTTCAGCCGAAGGAGGATTAAAAAAGAGGATTGGTCCATCGAAAGCGAGGTCAGTCGAGAAACGGGCCTAGACTGGACTTCGGCTCAGCTGAGTGTCACTGCGACGCGAGGTGAGTGGCAGCTCTTTTGAGGCGCATAGGCGAAGGGTAAAGATGATGTATGAATTCATATCTTTGTAGAGGACTCCATCCAATCGTAGCAAAGAAGAAGCATAATTATGTGTTGAGCAGTTCATGAGGTTGAAGCAAGAGCAAATCACCGCTTGAGCCGGGCCAAACGGGCATGGAGGATGAGTGGGGCGTGAGAATGTTTGCCCCTAACCCCGCTGACAATGTATACTGACCTCGTGTGGACGCTGGTGTTTATGCTCAAGAACTGCTGCATAACGATGGAATACCGGGTAGCTTAAGCAACGCCTACCGATTGGCAGTGTGTCTATACTAGGGATCAGTTCGATGACGTCTCGTCAAAGTACTTATTCGGGCTCCAAAAGTGCTTGTTAGGTCGTGTCCGACTCTGAGCAGCTCTTATTCACCGTGACGTCGGAGCTTCTAGTACGCTCAATGATGACTTGTAGTGTCCCCATGTTCACAGTGAGGCAGTCCGTAGATCGCAAGGGAGGAAGTAACCCGAAAGAAGATAGATATATAACGGAAGATTCAAGAACAGCTCATTCTTCCAGCGGATTCACCAGTGCCGCCGAATGCTGAAGATGTTCTCTCGACAACGCCACCACGTCCGTCTTGCATATCATGCCCGTCAACGTCCCAGCCTGCGTAAACATCACATGTCGCAGATTCTGTAAAATTAGCGCGGTCGAGTGACGTCGTTAGATTAAATGTACGACCTGCTATGAGCGGAGGTCAGTTGCAAGCACTCACGAGTTTGCGAAACATATTGACGACTAGTTCTAGGGGAACTTCTCTTCGTAGTTGAAGGACGTCCTCAACGAGGGAGGAGAGATCAAGGGTGTTGGTGCTGGAGGCCGCGGCAGATCGACGGGTGAGGATACATATTTTGTTCGCGGAACTTGGGTCGGATAGTAGAGGCTCTGTATGTGGACCACGCAACAACATGTTCAGTAGAGAGTGTAGTAGTTCAAAGGAGTGGAGTTACCGATGAAGGCCACCAATTTCTCTCTTCCAATGAAGCCGAGCAGTTTGTCACCTCCGATCACGGGGAATCCGTCATACTCCCAAGTTTTCACCAAGGACGCTTTGCGCGAGAATCCAGCCCAACTCAGTAAATGAATGAAACTCCAAGCAAGCAGCACAGGAGGGAGACTCACCGAGATGGCCTAGCTTATCTACCCCACTTCTCACTACCACTAGATTGTCCACAGGGATCATGACCTCTCCTGCCACCTCCCCTTTATCCTTATACTCGACGGGTGCAAGCCAAGGGTATCGTCTCATAGCAATCCATATTCCATAGATACCCTCCTCACCAAACGCATCACCGACCCATTTAGCAACCATGACAGATATCATGATAGGCAGGACGTGTGAAAGCGCGCCAGTAAGTTCGAAGAGAATGACGACGAGCGAAACTGCAAAGGATGGAAACCAGCACTCAGTACATGAAAGAGGCTAAGGTAAGATGGGGGTGATCTGCGTACTGGTCATTCGAGTGACGCCACCCAGCATTGCAGAGGCTCCAATGACGGCGTAGAAACCTGGCGACACGCAACGAACGGAAGGATCGGGCGGGCAGGCAGAAAAGATCCATGCCTTCGGGTACGTGCGTTGTAAGCCTTGCCTGATAACATTATTGAAGTAAGAGACTATGAGGCAAGGGATACAAGAAGAGGCAAGGTAGACGTACGTGATGAGGCCCACTGCTCTTCCGAGGGACGCTCCAATGGCAATGGTGGGCAAGAAGATACCAGCCGGGACCTAGGGACGTGAATCAACCTTGCGGACGAATGTCATCAATTTGAGAACTTGGAGTCATACCATCATACCGAAAGTCCAAGCTGTAAAACCAATCTTTGCCACTGCCGTCAACACCAGTAGGAAGATGTTTTCCCACAATGCTGATGGGCTAGTGTGTCGAGCCGTGTCAGGCAGCGGAAACAAAGACGAGTTTACGAGGACGTACTTGCATAAGCCGTGGAAATCACCTCGCGCGGGATCACATTCTTGGAACAGCTGCGCAACCAGTTCTGACGATTGCACCCTATGCGAGCGCCGTCATATAGCTATATCAGTTCCCAGTTCCCAACAGCCTCGTAGCCGGTACGTACCTGAGAAACACCACCTGTTACAGCGAAGGTTTGCGGTAATGAGTAAACCGGGAGTGGACTAGACTAGACGAATAACTAACCAGGTAACTGACAGCCGCGGTTATTGCTGTGGCACCCACGACCTCCAAGATCGGCATCTGGTGCAAGATGCTGTTGCGCCTGTATATCGCAGCCGCAACATTCAGCCTGATCAACAACGACCCAAGGAGACCCTAAAACCCGATTCAAGGCACAGTGAGGTAGCGGTCAACTTTAAAAGTTGGAGTACTTACGCCGAGCGCTGCAAGAAATAGCCATGGTATCTACGAATTAAGGCGGAAAAGGTAAGAAAGCTTACGCGTCGATATCTTACACGATGATAAATAGGAGAAAGCTCGGCGCGCTGACTTACCAGTTCGAACGCAAGCCACGTATCGCTTCCGCTCGTAACTTGGAACAGAACGAGCTTCGACGTGCCGAATGGGTCGACATATTGAAGTGCTACTGCCGCGATGACCGACGTGACGAAACCGCGCCAGATTACGTCGCTTTCATTTGCGAATGTGTCTAATTCTGTATAGGTCCGCAGCGGTCAAAGATCTGGATAGACATCCGACTGGGATGCTGTGGGATTACACAAACCTTCAAGCCCAAATAGGACACCACCAAGTGGACTACCAAAGGCGACGGAGACACCAGCAGCAGCTGCTGCTGCGAGGAGTTTGCGTTTCTGAGCTTGAATCCGGAGGATTAGCACTCTGGTATGAGTGCGGAAACAGGCAGAAAAAAGACGTACCTTCGTTCTTCCGGAATTGTTTGAATAATCGGGAGAGAAGAAAGGCCATGCAACACGAAACATGAACTAGAGGACCCTATTCGGTGGAACCATGTTAGAGATAGGGAGTGAGGAGAAATGGTCGCATTATGCACCTCTTTTCCCAGAGAAAGGCCGGAAGCGACGGAGAGTGCAAGACCTAGCGCCTTGATGAGAAGTGTCCACGCACTTAGGAAGCGGTCAAGTACATAACCACCGAGAATCTACGACAATGTGTTAGAGAACTACAGAAAGAGGGGTTATAGCACACTCACAGCTTTGATCTCTGGGACTACAAATATACGAGTTCAATATTAAGTGACAAGCACGAACTGAATAATGGCAGAGTTATGTACTTACTGCCGGTGTGGAAAGCACTGTACACGAACGATCAGAGGGTATTTCAGATTCGATGTGTTCAGCACGTACTATGGCGCATATGTTACCACAAGGAGGGCCGCACTGCTTGCGAAAGCTACCTTTACGGGAAGTCCGCATCAGAGGGCGTCTGAAAATGAAAGGTCAAAAGACCAACCGAAAGTGCGATGTAGATGAACGACTGCAATAGTGACTGGCCCAAGATAGTTTGTACGCCGAGATATGTGCTCCAAGATTTCCATTCACTGCAGACTTCGCCGGCTGATGAATTCAGTCAGATCGGTGGTAAGACCTTGGACCATCCTGAGAGAATACGCACGATCCAGGCCGCTACAACATGCGACTGAATTGTAGAAGAAGCCGTACGTGCACCTTCCCTCCTTCAAGTCACCAAGCCTGGAGCATCTTGAGAACAGTGTGCACTATGCATGACGTCTATGATGGCTCACCACTTGACCAGGACATCTAACCAGCCGCCAGCTATCCCCACACCGATGCCTGTGCATACCACGACGAACCACATCTTACTCGCTTCCACTAGCGGTCCAAACACGCCTCCAAGCCCCGGTCTTGACCTGATCTCCTTCCACCTCTCCCTCTCATTATAATCTTCGTGCCACCAGTCTATGGTGCTGCCGTCACGGTACTTTGGGCGTTCAGTGTTCGTATGGTGGCGAGGCCACTGCGAGATGTCTGCGTCCTCTAAGAGTTCATACTCCTCTGCAGCTGCCAAATTAGACAGTGAAGGCTTGAAATTATGTTTTGCAGCATCCCCATGTCGCTCTGCGCCTTGATAAGGGCCATGGGTAGCTGTAGAAGGGATAGAGCTATGCTTCATGAGCGGCCACGGTCAACTGCGGACGAGCGCGGCTGCTGTTGCTCACTGAATACTCTCCCACTCTTCCTGCCATGCATCCGTATTGTTGTTTTCTGCGCCTACTGGCTGATATGAGGCCATAGCGGCCGAACGAATGGTGAGCAGAAGCAAGAACGTCGTATGTAGACGCGGTGAAGGTCCAACCAGGTCCAACCAGAGGGCGCGTCGCGCATGACCCCAATCTCAGGTTAGGGCTCGCTTCTACACGACCGGATGCCCTGGAACTCGGCGAATCTCGTAGCAATATTTCGCGCGCGGTTTCTCCATATGGTTTCGGAACGCTGTTTGCACATTTTCTCAATTGGCTTCCCTGCCGGCGGGCCACGACAGGCGTGCCTTAGCTGCTGCTTGGTAGCAGTGAAGCTATAAGGCATATGTCAGATATATGTGCGATCAGGAGTACTTGTGAAACGCTGTAGGGTGCTGCCGCAGCCAACCGCCTCCGTAAGCTCTCCCATTCTTCGAGACGACAGCTGCCTAGCCTTGCTCACGACCGCCAAGAACGTCGACCGGGACAGACGCAGCATCAGACTCACAGTCATGCTGAAGCTCTTTGGATCCCGCATCCGGGCGGACGTGATTCTTGGCATTCTGTTATTTCATTTCCTATCCTTCTTCGCGTCCGTGACGGCATTGAGCATTACTTCACACCCTGCACAAGTAGTCAACAAGACGTTCACCCATGTCGTCGTTGGAGGAGGAACTGCAGGTCGGATTTCTGTCATTTTCTTAGAACTAACACGTCTGCTGATATAAACACCTTTTACTTTCGCGCCTTGTGTTTTTGTAGGATTGGCTGTGGCGAGTCGTCTCGCGGAGGATTCCCGTTTTTCTGTCCTCGTTATCGAGGCCGGCCCAGATGAGCAGAACAACACTATCATCAATGATCCTGCTCAGACTACGCCCGCCACCATGAGTTTCAGCTGGCAGTATCAGACCACCCCGCAGACCGTGGGAGGCAACGTCCTCACAATATTCCAGTCAGTTCCATACCCCTCGCCTATAAATAGCGATTCTGTCGGCATAAGGTCAATCAACTCACGTTGTTCTAAACAGAGGGAAGCTTTTAGGAGGCAGTTCTTCTGTGAACGGCATGCAATGGACGCGTGCGACGCTGGATCAATATGACTCTTTCGGGCGACTTGGGAACACGGGGTGGGACGCGGAGACCTTGTTCCAGTAAGTTAAAGTTTGCGAGGTACTTAGACGACCTAGCCCTGGCGAATAACTCATCCCAAATATCTCTGCAGGTACATGCAGAAGTCAGAGGCGTTCATCCCTCCATCTCCCGACCAAGTTTCTCTAGGGGCCACGGCTGACCCTTCCGTTCATGGCACCTCCGGGCCCGTTTCAATCTCCTATCCACAACCGTACCTCGCCACCGAGACCTTCGGAGCTTATATCGCCTCCATGATCTCTGTCTTCTCTTCTTCGCCTCCCCAATCGTCCTTCTCGAACAATACGACGGAAGCCTCATACACCCCACTCAAACAAATCCTTGACCTCTGTACGGGTGCGCCATTAGGTCTCGCGCGGTTCTTCTACAGTTTGTTACCTGGAAGAACACAGATCCCAGGAGGAAATAGGCGAACGAGTAGTGCGTGGGGTTATGTATATCCGTTCCTGGCAGAGCCTGAGGTCAAAGAGGGCTTGACGATTTTGGCGGGTCATCAGTCGACGGGTATTGTATGGTCCTCGGGAGGAAATCAGAGTGTAGCGACGGCTACGGGTGTCAAGCTCGTTGCCACGCCTGCTTCGACTATCATTGGGGATCCTCTCGCGAATGAGTTCACAGTCGCTGTGAGCGGGGAGGTCATAGTTGCTGCTGGAGCTCTCGGCGTAGGTCGTTCAACTCACCTGAGAATCACAGAGGCTGACGAAATCTCTCTTACTTTCGTAGAGCCCTCATTTCTTAGAACTGAGCGGAATTGGCAATAAAACGTGTGGTGAACGATTATAGTATGTTATATGACCAGACTCATTCGTCGTACAGGATCCTGGAACAAGCTGGTATACCCGTCAAGGTATGTATTGAAGACACTGCACCGAAGACTCTAATTAGCCGTGTTACAGGTTTCAACTGACTCATACTGATTATTTTACAAAGGTTAACCTCCCGTCTGTCGGCACAAACCTGCAAGATCAGCCTCTCACAATCTCCTTCTACGCCATCAAACCTACCCTACCATCTATCTTCAATGATACTACCAATGAAATTGGCGACGGCTCCGTAGGCTACCTCTCACTCTCCCATATAATCGGCTCCGACGCTGCTGCGATCGCCGCTGAGGAATTGTTAGCGAGCGTGACACAAAGGGCAGAAGAGATCGTCGGTATGGGTGGGTTTTCGAGTGTCGCCGGGATGGAGAAGGTGTTGAAGGAACAGGCGCAGGCGATTGCGAGGAGCGAGAGTCAGTTTCCGAGTTTCTCCATTTCATGTCGTGGGTGTGAGAGGACGATGAACTGTGAAGCTGACATCCCTCCGATGTTTGCAGCGCCGGTGATTGAGATGTCGTTCGCCACGAACTTGATCCAAGGAGCTTTTGGCCACCAGATCTGGAATCTACTACCACAGTCGTGCGTTTTCGGCCTCCTATCTGTTCTACTGCTTTTTTGACAGATATTCTATCTAACGCGTTCTCATAGACGAGGAACGGTCCATCTTCAATCCTCCTCGCCGTTCGTTCTTCCCCAAGGTCACCGCCATTTTCACGTCTGACACTGTTCAACTAATATCGAGTACTAACTCTCCATACAGTCAACCCTAACTACCTCATCACCCCCTTTGACCTCTCCCTACACGTCAACGCCACAAAGCTTTCCCGTCAAATCTTCGCCACATCACCGCTATCCGAACTCGTCGAAGCCGAACTCTCTCCAGGCCTCGTCGCGGTCCCACCAAATGCCTCTGATGCGACGTGGCAGAGCTTTGTGGAGAGCGGAGTGACGAGCGTTCAACATCCAGCGGGAACTGTGCCTATGCTGCCGAGAGAGGATGGTGGGAGTGTAGATGCGAGGTTGAAAGTTTATGGGACGGGGAATGTTAGGGTTGTTGGTACGTTTGCGTCTTCATTTCCCAGTTCGATGTCTGTCCTTGCCCATTGCAGTGTACGCGCGTCTGATCTATTTTCTCTATCTTGTCACCAGATTCTTCGATCATCCCCGTACAAATCAGTGCTCACTTGAGTGCCACGGTATACGGCATAGCGGAAAAGGTGCGTTCTTTGATAGCTTTCCGCGCCGCACAAAGTATAGCTGATACTCCGAGTCTTCATAGGCAGCAGATATGATCAAGGAGGACTTCTTAGACGGCGCCTGAGCGCGAGCTGTAGCATCCTATATGTTTGACCAGTCCATCTGTATCTCTTGCATCAACTTTCACCAGACTTTTTAGCTCATGCTGCTTTTTCAAGGCTCTTTCTACGTACTCTAATTTTGGGTGTGATCTTTGTGGACTAGTATATTTATTACTGTGTTGTGTTGTTTCTTTGACACTCGGAACTATCAGCCAAACCGTCCGAGTTCGAGGCAAGAATCTTTAGAAAAGGTCATCCAGTTTGTGTTGTGTCACAAAAGGTCACCGTGTCACACATCTCGTGAACCCGGGGCCGGAAGGACCCGGCCGCCCATCCTTTCCTCTCGTTATGACCTTGCGTTCTTGTCTCTGTTCATCCAGTCGTCAAGTCGTGAATTGGCCTATCCCCTTATTAGACTTGGATTCATCTCGTGCAACGCGAGAAGGGTAGCCACTGCCATAGCACATTTGACACCCTCAGCCTGGAAGGCTTGCATATTGCGACTCCCCGGCTGCGATGGACGATGACGAACCTCAATGCGCGAACTAGCAGGTTCTTGTGGGCTATATATCTTCTCAAACCTCGGGATCTTGTCTGCTTTCTGGTCATGGGTACTGCAGTGGTGACTCAGACTGCTCAGACTTTTTTCATCTACCCGTTCTCAGGGCCGCATATTTTCCCAAATCTGCTCTCGTCTCTCGATACCCTTCAAAGTTTCGACAAACCCGCACTAGGCCAGTGGCGATCAGTGTCCTCGGCCTGGATATCTAGCTAAAAAGGTACTCTGGTCGTTGAGGTAACAATGTGTGGCTGTAATGAAAGGTAGGGAATTCACCGCGTTGGCTAACTTGCCGTGCGCCTTCAAATCGTTCTCTCCCAGGCCCATGTCAATGCGCCATGGGTCCTCGAGCCCGCGCCCCACATATTACGGTGTCCATATTGCATCTACCTGATGGCGTTATCTGTTTCATCAGCTGTAGCTCCCCTACTCTCCCCTGGCTCCATTTCTCTGCCCCGCTCCCCACGACAAACGTTATGAAGCGGACCGAGCTTGGGTAAAGTGAGAAAGGCGCCCGTGTATTCTTACGGTCGGTCCTGAGGTTTTACAGGCTCCGAGCACTGCACTTAAGATGTGATAGACGGTTCAACACACCCTTGGTATGCCTTTGGGGTAATATGAATCGTAATTCAGCCTGTGAGTTCGTCTTCTGGTATTTTTTGTGCTGCAGAGAACAGCTTGCAGTAGCCAGTGGCTCTGGCTTCCCGCTTGGACAATCGGTACCTTTAAGCTTACTCATTACAGAGGAGCGCTAGCGCTAGTACTGGGTACCATGAAAGAACCTTCTAAAATTTACGCGTGACGTTTTTTTTTTGTGTTTTTTTTTTGCGTCATCATAATGCTGATCTTGTGTTTAGTAGGCCCGTCCAACTGTATGTACATATCCATAGCGTTTCGATCTCCGACTTGGGCCCACACCACTCACCAACGTGCCATTTATCTATTATGAGCCTTTCAACCAGTGGCGTAAATTAGAGAGTTTTGGCGACCGCCCCAAAGCTCTTTGGAGCGCCCCACTTACCCGCCATTTCACGCCACCGAGGTCTCTGGAGCTGCACCAGCGCCCGTTAGCCAAAACTCTCTACTGACAAGGAAGCCGCCACTATAGTGCTACACCCAGTGAAGCTCTTTTCGCAATTGGAAGCCTCGACCTGATCTAGTGCGTATCTCTAAAGGTGGAGTAAAATTTCTTCCTGACAAGGTAAGTGACGCAGCAGAGAAATCTTCATGTGACTGAACGAGAATATTCACACATCAGTAGGTCTAACTCTAGTCAAAATGCATCTCAAGGAAGGTGGTCCCTCCCGCCTGGTGCAGAATACGGACGGACGAGATGTATTAGTGCGTCAATGTTTTCGGCTGCTCAAAATATGTCAATATGGAATCACGTTTCGCTCGATACTGAGGTAACTTGGTTGACATATTAAGCCCAAAGGTTATACGGGAACAGTACAGCGGAGACCATACGTAAGATGCAGAAGATATCAATGGTGACTCAGAGTCTACCATTGCAATCAGAACTTGGTTGAAATATACAATGTCCTCCACTCCGATACACTATGCCGTTCCAAGTTAAATTTACCTGCCAGCCGTCACCCTCGAATCCACTTGGAGGACGGTAAAAATCAGGCGCCAATATGCAGAGCGGGACGAGGTGCGGGTCGGCCATATAGCATCGTGACTATTGTGCAAGTCATCCTGACTAACTTTTCTCCGTTACGAGGTACGCCCGAGGTTATAAAGGGAGGTGACCCTCATTCGATTCATTGCTTACGGCCTGAACTCATCTGCGTCATCCTCGTTTCTTCCTATCTATCTACGCCCCTCCAATAACACCAATAGTCATGCAGACTCCACCCTCTTGCGAATCGTATATCCTCCCTGATCTTCTCCATATTTCCCAGCCCTTCAAAGCCTCGACAAACCCGCATTGGCTCAAGGCCGCTCCAGAGTCCTCGGCTTGGGTCTCTAGCTACAGGATCTTCACGGACCGAAAGCGCATGGAATTTATCCTGGGCTCGAACGAACTCCTCGCATCGCACACGTATCCTCAAGCCAACTACGACACATTCCGAACATGCTGCGACTTTATAAACTTACTGTTTGTCATAGACGAAATTAGCGACGACCAGAGTGGTGAAGGTGCAAGGCTGACGGGGAAGGTGTTCTTGAACGCGATGCGAGACCCTGAGTGTACGGATGGCTCTATTTTAGCGAAGATGACAAGGGAGTGAGTAAATCTAACAATAACCTTTCTCCTAGAGACTTCGGTGACACTGTAATTCATCTTGCCTTCATCCACATGTGCCACCCACAGCTTTCGCGCGCGTCTTCTTCAATCGATCGGAGCCCAATCCTTTCGCCGCTTCTTGAAAATTCTGGAAGACTACATTGAATCTGTGACGAAGGAAGCGGAGTACCGCGAGCATGGATACGTCCTCGACATGGAGCAATTCAAGATTCTTAGGAGGCAGAACTCTGCGGTTAGGTGTGCGTTCGGCATGGTTGAGCACACGCTAGGCATCGATCTTCCCGATGTCGTGTTCGAGGATGCGACATTTATGAAGGTATATTGGGCCGCAATCGACATGGTGTGGTGTGCAAATGTAAATATGTTCCCTCCTCCCGGTTATCTCATTCAGGTGTGACGGTTACCCAGGCGCAATCTCAACTGACGCTCTCTCATTGTAGGATGTTTACTCGTACAGCATGGAGCTGGCTAAGGGCGACAATCACTCGGCGAATAACATCATGTCTGTTTTTATGGCTGCCAATGGCGTTAGCTTGCAGGCTGCTAGTGACTATGTTGGGCGTCACTATGCGAGATTGATGGAGGAATACCTGTCAGCCAGAGCGGAACTGGCCTCTAAGTCGTTCGGATCGCAGGAATTGGATTCGGACGTGCTTAAGTATATTGATGCGATGGAGAACTGGCCAATAGGAAATATAGAGTGGTCGTTCAAGACGTCGAGGTGGGTAGCTGTCTTCGACAAATGCGTAGTTGCTCATATCCTTTTTGTTTAGATATTTTGGGCCGCAGAACGATGAGGTGAAACAGACTCTGGTCGTCAAGCTGAAGCCTCAGGAAGTTCCTGCCTAGTGGCTTGGTACGCCCTTCCCATCCCCTCCTACTTATTTGATCCATGACCGTTACTGATAAGTGATTGAAGTGGCATTTTTTGACAATAATGTTGCGCATCATAGTAGTAGTTGTTAACCTCTGGATGTTTCCCATTGACAGCCAATTTCTGGGAATCGGAAAAGTAGAAGAAGCTGATGTGTACGAATACGCAGTCGATATAAACATGTACCAGTATCCGTTTTTTGCTCTTCAAATTTCAACTTCACTGCGTGCCGTATGGATGGAATGAGACGAGAGAAAGGAAGCGGGGGTTATAATTGGGTGAAACATACGAATACTACATTTCGATGATTGGCAGAGTTAGATTTTAGTCCCACCGAGACCTTGATAATACTACGCGCATTTTCCCCTCTCGATAATCAATGCGGGGTGGAAAATCCCTTCTTGTCCATCCTTTTCCTTCTGACCTCATGTCCTCGGATCTCATTGGCAGTTCGTACAGCGGACGTGAGTCAACGCAACAGTTCGTTGCCAGTTTGTATGGTGTCGCAAAAGGGTAAGGAGAAACGGGGAGGTAACGTTACCTTGCTTGCAAGGTCTCTCCCACCCCGGCTAACTAATTGCTCTCCGTCTGCTAACACAAACCGGAGAACTTCGGGCAGGGAGAGGGCTTGCTTCAACAAGCACAACTACAAGGTGTTTGGTTGTGAATGGGTGGAAAGCATGCCTCGGCCGAGCCAGGGTTTCCTCCCTGCTCGTTGAGCCATCTCCATGGGAAACCTCGGGAGATGCCGATGCACGCTTTGAGCTACAACCACGTGCGGGTGAAACGAACTCAAAGGAGAACACGAGACACCCACACGTGAATGCGCTACAGCATGAAGGGAGGCGGGCGGGCTGAAAAAAACACTGGGCGAGACAGCCCTTGGTCTCTCCTTGAGCGTGAAGATGGTGGGAGAGGAAAGGCTTGAAGTTTTCCTCGCCACTCGCGCTCGCTCTGTTCGCGCTCACGGCGTTTGCCGTCACTCCGACGAACCCGCTTACTTAGCTCACGTAAGAGCTATTTGCCTCGTTCCTCGGCATTGCTCTTACACCCGCTAACTAATTGCTCTCCGTCTGCTAACAC
>NW_006763137.1:1159805-1167825 GCF_000264905.1 Stereum hirsutum FP-91666 SS1
GGCTGAAAAAAACAACCTGGGCGAGACAGCCCTTGGTCTCTCCTTGAGCGTGAAGATGGTGGGAGAGGAAAGGCTTGAAGTTTTCCTCGCCACTCGCGCTCGCTCTGTTCGCGCTCACGGCGTTTGCCGTCACTCCGACGAACCCGCTTACTTAGCTCACGTAAGAGCTATTTGCCTCGTTCCTCGGCATTGCTCTTACACCCGCTAACTAATTGCTCTCCGTCTGCTAACACAAACCGGAGAACTTCGGGCAGGGAGAGGGCTTGCTTCAACAAGCACAACTACAAGGTGTTTGGTTGTGAATGGGTGGAAAGCATGCCTCGGCCGAGCCAGGGTTTCCTCCCTGCTCGTTGAGCCATCTCCATGGGAAACCTCGGGAGATGCCGATGCACGCTTTGAGCTACAACCACGTGCGGGTGAAACGAACTCAAAGGAGAACACGAGACACCCATATCGCGAAGCTCACACCCACTCGCGTGTTCAACAAGGACTCGAGAACCCACATCGGAGCGAGCACTGCGTCCCTCAACCAACACAACCAAACAATTCAGCAGCAGACCCAACCATTAGTGACAAAAAAAAAAATAGAAAATGAAAGGTTACCAACTATGAGCATAAACCCAGCCCCCAAGGGCATGAACAGGGATACACGCAGGTACTGACCAGCGGTGTCCAAAAACATAAACAAGGATACACACAGGCATTAACCAGCAGCGCCCGAAGGCTTGAACAGCAGCACCCGAAGGCTTGAACAGCAGCACCCGAAGGCTAAAACAGCAGCACCCGAAGGCTAAAACAGCAGCCCCAAAGGCCAAAACAGCAGCCCAGAGGCTCAGACAGCAATGCACACAAGCATCAAACAGCAGCGCCCGAAAGCAGAGAACGTCAGCGCCCAAAGGCATAGACAGCAGCACCCAAAGGCATAAGACAGCGGTGCCCGAAGGCGAAACAGCAATATGTATTCTTAACATGGGAAGTACAACAGGAATGAAACACAGAAGGAGGAGTGACGACTGAGAACAGATGAAATATGCGGCAGGATAATTGGGAAGGCATTGAAAGGGAAATGTTCACGAAGGGGATGCGGTCTGGGGAGGATGAATGAGAAAACTAAGGCGGAAGACACAGCTACCCTTCAAAATCGGGCCAGTCCATCGGGTCCTGTCCTTGACTTCTGAAATCATCTGCAGGAGCATACTCACCGGAGAGCTCGTCGAGAAGTCTGGAAACCTCACTGTTGAGCTGATCTACCCGACCCGCACGTCTTTGTTCCGAAGACTTGTCACAAGCCTGATCGAGGTTCCTAAAGTAGATCTCCGGGTTGAAGGCAAATGGACGAGCGTGATACTTGCACCGTTCATCGATATCGAACTGCAACAAGGTATCAAAACATTCCTCCAGGGACTCTAGTGCAGCAAGCCTAGCGAAGTGCTGTCTCCAACGCTCGCATATGGGAGCATCGGCGACGGAGCCCAGAAAGGCGATGTAGTTTGGGAACGCTACCTTCCAATCCTGCAACGACATCTCGTCCTCCCGACCAAAGGCGGACGTGTCTAGCAGATATAAAGAGCGCTGGCCGATGGTGCGTTTCTTCCGGTAGGCGGAGGCGTCGTATTGTAGGGTGCGAAGGGCCTTTTTGGTGAAGAGAGTGAGGGGAGTGCGGATGCCGACATCGAAAAGGGTGGAGATTTCGGGATGGATGGGGTAGTCCTCCTCAAAGCTGGCCTTATGAACCTCGGCAGATACTTCGTAGAGGAGAGTGGGCGGAGCAGCGGCCACGATGGGGACGCCCGTACTGACATTTAAGTCATTTGCGGCACCGTGTGCCTGTTTGAGCTGCTCTAGCTCCTTGGAGGCGAGCTCCTTCGCCAAGAGTTTGACCAAGGCCTGTTGCTCGGGGGGCAACAAGGCCACAGTCGCCAGAACATCGGTGGTTGTATTACGGCCTGGGTAGAGAGAGGCGCGAGAGCGTGAACGCGAACGTGAAGACGAGGCGTCGTGGCTGAGAGAAGTTTCAGCGGCACCGTTGAGACCAAGACCACCAAGACCGAAGGGAGTGTTGCCGTGCATGTGGAAGAAGGAGATTAAACTGAGATAACGTAGACACTGAAAAAAACAACTGGGCGAGACAGCCCTTGGTCTCTCCTTGAGCGTGAAGATGGTGAAAAAAACAACTGGGCGAGACAGCCCTTGGTCTCTCCGGTTGTATTACGGCCTGGGTAGAGAGAGGCGCGAGAGCGTGAACGCGAACGTGAAGACGAGGCGTCGTGGCTGAGAGAAGTTTCAGCGGCACCGTTGAGACCAAGACCACCAAGACCGAAGGGAGTGTTGCCGTGCATGTGGAAGAAGGAGATTAAACTGAGATAACGTAGACACTGAAAAAAACAACTGGGCGAGACAGCCCTTGGTCTCTCCTTGAGCGTGAAGATGGTGGGAGAGGAAAGGCTTGAAGTTTTCCTCGCCACTCGCGCTCGCTCTGTTCGCGCTCACGGCGTTTGCCGTCACTCCGACGAACCCGCTTACTTAGCTCACGTAAGAGCTATTTGCCTCGTTCCTCGGCATTGCTCTTACACCCGTAATTGTGGCTGAGCGACTTTTTCGCACACAAAGCCAAACAGTTTCCGTAAGCTTTTCTCACATTTCTGTGGCACCCCTCCCTCACCCAACGCAAACGCGTACTTGATTACCACCATCAGGACGGAGCAATTTATATTTGCCCTGGATATACAGTTTTCGTACATTGCCAGCATGTTCCGCGAAAGTATGCTCGATGTCTGCACGCACAACGCGCTCAGGCCTGAAGAGCTATTAAATTATCGACGCCACAATGCATCAAGCCGATGCTTCTCCTGAGGCCTATGTATGCTTCGAGGCGCTGCTGCGGTCAGCGAAGCAAGAAACCTGACATCAGTGGCCATCGGAACGTGGATGTATTGTGCAGATTTAAAGGCCGCCTCTAATACGAGTTTGCGAGCCAAGAAGAACCATCTGTGGCGACTCTTGCGTGACCACCCAGAAGTAATTTCCGGTATTGAATACTCTGCAGTACACCGAACATTCCCCGCCCCCCGGACTGATTGGGCCACATTTGATCGCATACGTTATATCGAACTGATTTGCTTCTGCACTCACATTACCCACTCTTCCAGTCGAGTTCCACAGTGTTTACCAACTTTACCTACGCGTGCTTAGTTGACTAGTTACACCCAAACAGCGCCCCTGGCCTGCGCCGGCGCTATATAAATGCTTTTGTTTTTAAAAAAAAAGGATACTCTGCAGTATCGCTAACAAAGTTGCTACTGCAAATAAAGTGCACGAAAATATTGAGCACTGGTAGATAAGTATGCCATTGTCAGAAGAGGTCTCTCAAGCAAGGTCAGTGCCACAGCATGTGGAGCTTCCCTAGTAAATGAGCGCCAAGAATAATTGGATAGAATGTTTGAAAGGTCAAACGTTCACAAAACGTTCACGTCCACTGCTAGCAGTGGCAGACGTTTTCATCAGACCAGTCACCACACCCGAATGTCACGTGGTCAGCACTAATAGGTTGACTATAAATCAGCCTCCTTCCTGAACATTCGTCTAACGCTTCCCCTCAAATCTTTTCGTACTCCACGACGCCCGTCAAGGTAAGATGATCATCTGCCATCGCATTATACAGAATATTGGCTTGAGCGATTCTTACTATAGCAGTCAGATTAAACCATGTCGACGCCGATTATAAAGGGAACCTCCATCTCTGGTGACGGTGGCGTTGAGAGTGATTGCGTACCCCCGCCGCCAGGCCATATTGACCTCTCGCAAATCGAGTACCACCCATGGCCTGCGTGCTTTGTTGCCGCGGTATCTAAACTTTTGGACAATGCTGGAATACCAAATGTGCTCTGGGGCGATCTCCTTCACTGGTGGCGTGGCTGCCGTCACATCCCTCAGGTGAGATTCTTACCTGAGTCGTCGCGCGATAGCTGACCTTCATATTGGTCTCTTTTGTGTCTACTAGATCTGCGGCCTAGTCGTGCCTTCTGACCAGTTTGATACTGCTGTCACTCTCATTGAAGACGCGGGTCTACCGTCGTGCCCCTGCGAGTCCTCTTTCCACATTTCTGATCCCAAAAAAGGCTATTGGCTCCCAGTACACTTTCGAGTGACGCTTCCCCCTATCTTCGAACAAACCCTCTTCCTATGTCCGAACAAGAGGCTCTTCGACTTAATCCCCCTCTACCCTTCTCATCGCAACCCTCTCAACTTATCTTTCGACCAATACATCGTCGATATCTACAACAGTTTCCATCCCGTGGAGATAGCCGTGGGTTCGAGCGCTTCTACCAATGTGGTTGCAGACTCGCCCACCCTGATGTCCCGTCCGCCCAACGTCCACTCACTCAAAGTCATGACGACGTCTAGTCTCATCAAGACCTTGATAATACTACGCGCATTTTCCCCTCCCGATAATCAATGCGGGGTGGAACATCCCTTCTTGTCCATCCTTTTCCTTCTCTGCGTTGATACCAGTGATCAAGGGCCTCATGTCTTCGGATCTCAATCCGTACAGCGTCTGTGGGATGAACTATATACCGTGAAGGGTATGGAGAACCCTCACCGGCCAGATTTGTGGGATGGCGTCCGTAATGAGTGGAAGAACAAGCTGGGTCTTGAGCTACCCGTGTCAGAGTAGATATGTCCTCGATGTAGTTCACAATGTACGCGCATGTTCAGATGAAGGCTTCGTTTATGAGCCGAGAAACCATGACAAATATAATTGACATAGACAATGAATTCGAAACGGAACGCATAATTTTGTATAGTCCTTTTCACTCTTCGCTACAACCAGTATAAGACCCCTTCTCTATATACACCTAAACAGAGGCTATAAGAGAACGGCGGACGTGAGTCGACGCAGCACCATGCAGAAGAAAATAAGATAAGAAATACCATATGGCTCAAGCATCGTTCAACATCTCTTGTGGAGCCCTGCTAGCCTGCAGCAGCCTACGCCAACCCTCCTTGAGTGGGCTAGCAGGCGGGGCCCCTTGCACTTCCAAGGCCGTCGCCAGCACCCAGAAGTCACGAGTGATTGCTTTAGCGATGTTGATATCGCGATTGAGCTGTTGCAACTGGACGATACCGACGGGGATCTGGAATGTAAGACATTTGTCCAACGCGAACGCGAAGTCCTTGACATCGTTGACTTGTTTCTGCCTTCGCTCATTAGGATTGGGCTGGCTGCGCTCGGTTGCGCTTCGCATCTTGCTGACCAGCAGCGTCGGCAAATTGAGGGCTACAACGGCTGGATAGTGGGGGATCGTGCAGAGCATATTTGGAGCCTCAAAGGGGTCCCAAAAAAGGTTGGCGTCCACGAAGTCGACCTGAACGGGGACCGTTTGGCCGTTCATAGTGCGCAGGAGCCAATAAATCTTCGGGCCTACGGAAAAACGGTGATGAGGGTCTTGAGCCGCAAGGTCTTTAAGTCTGTTGGTATCGATTGGTCGACCGATCGGTCCCGGCCCCCTACTAGTTCGAGAAAGATCTATCGCCAAGTCGGCATCCTGGACGATTGTTTGTTTAAAGTCAAGTGTACGTCGTAGGAATGGTGTAACTTACAGACGTCGAGCGGGCGTTCCCGTGCATAGCCAGTGCAAGTCCGCCGCAGATGAATGCGGTGGCCCCCGGCGCAACGGATTGGAGCCACTGGGAGAATTCTCTAGCAGCTTGTACCAGTTGCTGATGAGTCGGGGATGCTGTCGCAGGATGAGCCGGCACCAGATACGGTGGCGGAGGAGGAGGCGGAGGAGGAGCAGTGTATCCGTAGTTGTACGACATATCTTTGGGTTGCTTCGAAGGTAGGATGCGTAGGTGAACGATGCCAGAGAGTCCGGGACCTCTCAGAGTTTTTATACCCAGACGGAAGGATAACGTATAGTTTTGGACTCCTCGTGTGCGCTCGACCCCTCACCCTCAAGCTCGACCGTCCTGACTCAGGACTCCCGTGTATTATTTTTTTCTGTGACTGAGAGAGGATAGAATGATCACTCACATACGAGTCAGATATTCTGAACTCGGCACGTTTGAACGTGCTCATGGGTCATAGCCAGCTACGGACGAACTTGGAAGCATGTCGAGGAAGGAAGGAAGGAAGTTCGTTCTCGCGCCACCCGTGAATTTTGTTCACACCAGGATTTCGGATGTCCTTCTTTGAGTATACCGCATCAGTGTATTCGGGGCAGGCAGCTATTGAAGCCTCCATATGCACCCCGAGTATACGGATATGCGGATAAGTGGCTCATCATAACTCGATGGCCATGCAGCGACCACGGGTAAGAGAAACGCAACGAAGCTCAATGCTTGGCGACTTCAATGAAGTGAGGCATTCTAGAGTATATCAGTTAACATGGCTCCGCCTACTACTATTCGAGTAACTCGGAAACACTGGGTGACTATCCGTAGCAGTCTAGGAGTGTTTCTTGATGCACGGAAACACCAACGCAGGGGGCCTCATACGACGTGAGGCTCTTCAGGGTTAGACTGTCCGTAGGAGATTTGTGCAAATCGTAGAGGCCTAGATGCACAGAAAGAAGGGTGAAGTCAGCTTTTGATTGGATGAGAACCTATCAGGAAACCTACTAGATCGCTACGGAGAGTCACCCACTATATAATCCATAGTTCCATGACTTAGGTAAAGCGTTCGATGTAAATTCAGAAACCGAGACACAAGTGCCTTCATTATGATGAGCGCATTACTCGAAACCTGCACCGTATCGACTGTCCATCGTGTATTCGACAGACCAATCCGCGAAACTAAACACTGGGTGAAATTTCACAGGAGGTTTGTGCAAGTCCTAGGGCCTAGATACACAGAAAGGAGGCTCAGGTGGATTTCTTTTTGAACTCGTCCCCTGTGTACGTGCTTCTATGCACCAGGAAACGCTCCTATAGTGCTGCAGAAGGTTAGATTAGAAAGACGTAAATCATAGCTCCCGTCATCACTGTATGATGTTGAGTCCATGCTCCGCTGGAGGTCTGGCTGTTTCCGTACTAGGTCCCCGCCGTGTAGTATACCTACCTACCTTAGCCTCCCGAATAAACTATCAACGATTGTTCCGTTTGGCTGTGGAAGCAGGTGGAAGCCTAGTGAAGAAGGGTGAAAAGGCGCTGACCAAGACATGAGGCGCGAGCCGGTATGCGGAAAACGACGGACTCTTCCACAAGCAACGATAGGAGCGAGTTTGCTTACAAGCGAATAGTCTCCGCACAGTACTGTGAAGCCAGAAAGCACCCGCGGAAGCATGAGGCCGCAGGCCCGGGAGAAGGGGAAAAAAATTGAACATCTCACCAGAGTCACTACGTTTGAAGACAGAGATAAGCTGGCCAAATGACTGGTCAAGGGACATCGATGAGGGGTTTAGAGTCCGTAATGGCACGAGGCGAAGTGTCAGGATGATGGAGAAACACAAGCTCACGGATTGGAGTCGGTCAAGCCGCAAGCGAATCAGATTCGTCTCCGCCACCCGGGAGATGCCGGAGCCTTCGTGTCCAGGGAGGATGATTGGAGGGCGGCTGTCATACTGTGACCAACCCGTCCGGCGAGTCCGGCGCCGCCTGGAGGCACCCGGCCATGCCTGGAGGAACCCGGCCACGCCTGGAGGAATCCGGCCACGCCTCCAGGCAATTCATGTCCTCTCCCCTTTGAAGGATGCCTCCAGCCGTTTTGTACACATCTTGTAAATACCCAAAAAACAATTTCATTTATTTGCATATGCTCCAATCTGCCTGGAGACAATCCGTCACAAGTTGATCTCTCCTTGGAGGCATTCTCCCACAAGTCGCACTTTGCCTGGAGGCGATTGCGGAGCAAGTTACACTTTGCCTGGAGGCGATTTCGAGCAAGTCACTCATTGTCTGGAGGCACTTTCAAAGAAGTTGCCAATTGCCTGGAGTCTATTCTCACCAGCTCCATATTTGCTTGGAGGCTGTTCTGCACATGTCATGTTCTGCCTGTGGAGTTTCTGTCGGATCAACGCCA